>NC_136130.1:9423008-9535508 GCF_965212315.1 Lampetra planeri | reverse complement strand
GGGCACAACCCGGCATGAGTAGGTTAAACGTTGAGTTGTATAAGGGCATCACGGGGTGACCAGCCCCGCCCCACCCAGCCCCACCCCTCACACCCCCACCCAGCCCCACCCTCCCCACCCAGCCCCTCCCCACCCTCCCCTCCCCACCCAGCCCCTCCCTCCCCACCCAGCCCCTCCCCACCCTTCCCTCTTCACCCAGCCCCACACCTCCCATTTTTTGATGCACGACGGACGGACACAATAATCCCCTGTGGGCTGGTGTAACCTGGCGGTTCCTACCAGTACAAAGTTTTCGTCATTGGTTCTGGGGAGGTCTCTACCCAGCAATGGGTAGAAAAAGAATAATCAGGCTCCTGTTGCTGATTACAACGCTGATGTAGATGACATGAACAACTTAGCCAGAACACTATTCAGGAGAAATGGTGCCCAAACTGAGCGTGGATTCTCGCGAGACAATTCGAAGTTCCACGCGGGGCCACGAGCTGGGTCACCTGCGTGGGCCGACAGGGTTCGCTGGAAGACATCGAACCCTCCCGCGAGGCCACCGGGTGGCAGCTCGTCGTAGGAGAGGCTGCACGGGCTCACGCGTTGGAACGACTCGGCGAGGCCGTGCGTGGACGACATCGAGTAGATGTTGCCTCCGTAACCTGGACGGAGACAACAGCAGCAAAGAAGAGAGAGCGAGATATATATGTGTGTTTTATACCGGGGGTCACGGGCACATACACACGCGGCTCCAACCATTGCAACAATACGGACACGTTTGGAATATCATTTGCCAGTAAAAAATATGATAATTGTTTTTTTACCCTTCTATCTGGCAACAAAACTGTCACCTTTTTTACAAGGAGTCATGTTTGCATAGACCACAATACCTGCAGTCATAATGCAAACAAAAAACATAACTCTGATAATGTTATGCACTGTCCTTGAAGATGATTGGTCCATCTGGTCTTTTGGCGTCATCTGGCCCAACCCATGTGAGACTAGGCTCTAAGGAAAGCTGTCTCGGGTCTGGACCAATCAACTTCAAGGACAGTGCATACATTATCAGAGTTATGTTTTTTGTTTGCATTATGACTGCAGGTATTGTGGTATATGCAAACATGACTCCTTTAAAAAAAAAAGGTGTCAGTTGTGTTGCCAGATAGAAGGGTAAAAAACCAATTATAATACGGACACGTTTTAGGCAAACAAAAATATCGGCCAGGGACAAAGGTCCGTAGATTCTCAGAGCTCCAGGTTGGTGAAGCAACAAACCGTGCCGTGGGTTTTTTTCCAGTCTCAGGTGATGCACGCAGGTGGGTTGAATATTGTAAGCTGAAGGCAACGGGCAGTGATGATGAATTGTGATCGATTGTTACGACGATGGTGATAATGATGATGCACCAGTGCTGCGCGCCACCAGATGACTTCTCCAGAGAAGCCACGTGGGCTGCGTGTGCATCGTCTCGTGGTGCAAATGTTGACCAAGAAGCCACTGCCATCAAATTCCACGACCTTCTTGACAAAGGCGGCATGGGGAGGCCGTCTTTACAGCAGCGAATTGTCCAAACCGCTGTAAGAAGATGTTGTATGTCAAATATCGATGGGCGGTATCCATTGCAGTGTTAAGCATGACACACAGCCTAGATTGAAAACTAATTTCTCTCGATTGAAAATGCATTTCTTGAGAACTGCTTTTTGCGTTTAGTTTGTTGTCCTTCCCCCCCCCGCACCTCCGATTAGCACGGCTGGCTACGTACGGTGCGAAACAAGTTCAACATACATACACATCCCTTCAACCGAATTGGCTGTCGCCCCCCCCCCCGTGTGTCGGGTAATTTATCTAAACTCATCCTGACCTAATTGGAGACTTGACGACCGAACATGCGAGCGATGCGACGATAATGCGGCGCTCAACTTCTGATATTACTGAACCCACTGAGCGCTGGCCCACACAGTGACGACGGTCTAAAAAAATACATGCGCCTCCTCCGTGGAATAACCGTGCTAGTAAATGAGCGCGAATCACAGGTGCTGCTACGACTTTTATTGTCCCACGTGAAGCCGATTGTGTTTCATCGTTTAACAGCAGTAGCAGCAACAACAACAAAGCTGGCAGTTAAACGTGGAACATGCCAAGGGCATCTCGGATCGCACGCAGGAATGCTGTCGCAGGGACACTTGGAATCGTTCGTGGCACGAATCGCATGCGCGCCCTTTAAAACGCTTTTTAAAAGATTATATTTCGACTGCAGACTTGACTGACGTCAGCGATGAAGCAATTGCTGTGGGCTTTAAGTCTCGGGCAGTGTGCAGGAATTTAATTATGTCTTAATCACACAGATACACAAATCCAGCCACGGTCTTTTGGCCGTGGCAGAGAGAAAACTTTTTTAAGTTTGCTCGAGCTGTCAGAGCTGACTGATCAATTTATTGTGCATGACCCATGACTTGAGATATTATCGCTCAGCCGAAATACATTTCGCCTGCAAGCTTGACGGAACCTGTTTTCATTATTTTATTAACTCCGCTTGCCAATATTTCTTGACGTTGTTCACATGTGGGCGCCAACGCTCTCCAGAGTGGCCGAGGCGATAGCAAAAGACGTCCACATCAAGGAACCTGGCTTGAAGACATGCTATTAAAAAAAAAATGTATATCACGTAATATATAAACACCCGTGTCTAGAAATAATCTGCAAGTTAAATGATCACGCCCCTCCTGGCAATAATTTTCGCTGAAATCGGACGTTATTTATTTAACGCAGCTACAGGCTCGTCGTCGTCGTCGTCGTTTGCAGCGTGCGAGCGAGACACGGGGAAGTGCCCAGCGCAGATTACGGATGACGCTACTCGGGCGCTGGGGATGAGCGATGGTGATGGGTTAGGGGAGTGACGCGCCGGGGCAGGAAACGTTCAGCCGGGAATCACATCGCGCTTCTAAGACTTGGGGGCGGCGATCTGCTTTAATGGAAGTCGGGGCACAAGTCCAAGGGTGTCGTCTCAGCGATCGTCATTGCTCGTCGTTGCTTCATTCGAGTGACGCGACAGTGCCAAGGGTTGGCAGCGAGAACGGCGCTCGACGATTTTTTTACTTTGTGTCCACCGTGACAAGACGAGTGGATAGCTTCGCTTGTTCACCTCCCTATCGCTTTATTATCTCCGCTCTCATGGTGACTGTTCCCATGAACTTGACTCAATGATTCCTTGTGAGAAGGGGAAAAACAACCAACTCCTGTTGCCTTAACTTATTGTTTATTTTATCTACCACTTACTTTTCTTATGCTATTCGTTCAGCTCGCTGTTGCAATTTTGCTCTGCCCGGTCGTTGTTAGGCGCTGGGGTCGTGATGGTTTCGTTTGTCATTCTTGTTGCTCCGTGCCCTACCGGTACCGTTCCCGCTGCAATGTGTACTCACGCCCACTTTACGGAGGGCGATATTGAAACGTAAAAAATTAACCCGTAAAAACAAAGTTTTTCACTCTAAATCCTTTATATGCGTGGCGGCTAGAGTCCTCTCGTCCTCTGGCTTGAGATGGCTGCCACCTATGGGTCAGATGATTGTCTCCAGCATTAAGCAATTGGTAATTAAATATTTAAAAATTTTTTCCCTAAACAGTGTAAAATTTTGGAAACTTTTTTTCACGAAAATTTATTGTCACGCACAACGAGTCTGTGTGGAAAATGTCAGCTCGATTGGATCACGGGAAGTGGGTTAAAAAACTACCGAAATATTTGCACGGTCGTAAGCGCGCAAGCAAGCAAACAAGCAAGCAAGCACGCAAGCACGCAAGCAAGCAAGCGAACTTAATATAAAGGATTTAAAAAATTTACCCGTAAAAACAAAGTTTTTCACTCTAAATCCTTTATATGCGTGGCGGCTAGAGTCATCTCGTCCTCTGGCTTGAGATGGCTGCCACCTATGGGTCAGATGATTGTTTCCAGCATTAAGCAATTGGTAATTAAATATTTTAAAAAAATTTCCCTAAACAGTGTAAAATTTTGGAAACTTTTTTCACAAAAATTAATTGTCACGCACAACGAGTCTGTGTGGAAAATGTCAGCTCGATTGGATCACGGGAAGTGGGTTAAAAAACTACCGAAATATTTGCACGGTCGTAAGCAAACAAGCAAGCAAGCACGCAAGCAAGCAAGCGAACTTAATATAAAGGATTTAAAAATAAAGATTGATTGACTGCTCCACACACGTTGAGGACTCGGTCTCGCAGAATGATTCGTCTGGCCATCAGGTCCCAGTGCAAAGCAACAAAGATAACAAACAAACAAAAACGTGTTGCCCAAAACTATTTAGTTTGATCACAATTACACTTGTCAATATCTTTTGCGTGTTTGGCCGCCATGCTCTGGTGGTGGTAATAGTGGTGGCCTCGGCCCCCTCATAACGAGTTTGTTTATTATTTAATTATCAGCAGCCACCCCCCGCCCACCCCCACTCCGCGCCGTCCTCTCGACGGCAGCACTTGAAATCGTTGAACGAGCGCGCGCCAGAGAGAGAGAGAGAGCGCGGAGCGAGTGAGCCAGAGAGAGAGAGAGCAGAGCAGAGCGAGTGAGCCAGAGAGAGAGAGAGAGAGCGCGGAGCGAGCTAGCGAGCCAGAGAGAGAGAGAGAGCGGAGTGAGCGAGTGAGCCAGAGAGAGAGAGCACGGAGCGAGCTAGCGAGCCAGAGAGAGAGAGAGCGCGGAGCGAGCTAGCGAGCCAGAGAGAGAGAGAGAGAGCGGAGTGAGCGAGTGAGCCAGAGAGAGAGAGCACGGAGCGAGCTAGCGAGCCAGAGAGAGAGAGAGCGCGGAGCGAGCTAGCGAGCCAGAGAGAGAGAGAGCACGGAGCGAGCGAGTGAGCCAGAGAGAGAGAGAGCGCGGAGTGAGCGAGTGAGCCAGAGAGAGAGAGAGCGCGGAGTGAGCGAGTGAGCCAGAGAGAGAGAGAGCGCGGAGTGAGCGAGTGAGCCAGAGAGAGAGAGAGCGCGGAGTGAGCGAGTGAGCCAGAGAGAGAGCGCGGAGCGAGCTAGCGAGCCAGAGAGAGAGAGAGCGCGGAGTGAGCTAGCGAGCCAGAGAGAGAGCGCGGAGCGAGCTAGCGAGCCAGAGAGAGAGAGAGCGCGGAGTGAGCGAGTGAGCCAGAGAGAGAGAGAGCGCGGAGTGAGCGAGTGAGCCAGAGAGAGAGAGAGCGCGGAGTGAGCGAGTGAGCCAGAGAGAGAGAGAGCGCGGAGTGAGCTAGCGAGCCAGAGAGAGAGAGAGCGCGGAGTGAGCGAGTGAGCCAGAGAGAGAGAGCACGGAGTGAGCGAGTGAGCCAGAGAGAGAGAGAGCGCGGAGTGAGCTAGCGAGCCAGAGAGAGAGCGCGGAGCGAGCTAGCGAGCCAGAGAGAGAGAGAGCGCGGAGTGAGCGAGTGAGTCAGAGAGAGAGAGAGCGCGGAGTGAGCGAGTGAGCCAGAGAGAGAGAGAGCGCGGAGTGAGCGAGTGAGCCAGAGAGAGAGAGAGCGCGGAGTGAGCTAGCGAGCCAGAGAGAGAGAGAGCGCGGAGTGAGCGAGTGAGCCAGAGAGAGAGAGAGCGCGGAGTGAGCTAGCGAGCCAGAGAGAGAGCACGGAGCGAGCGAGTGAGCCAGAGAGAGAGAGAGCGCGGAGTGAGCTAGCGAGCCAGAGAGAGAGCACGGAGCGAGCGAGTGAGCCAGAGAGAGAGAGAGCGCGGAGTGAGCGAGTGAGCCAGAGAGAGAGAGAGCACGGAGCGAGCTAGCGAGCCAGAGAGAGAGAGAGCACGGAGTGAGCTAGCGAGCCAGAGAGAGAGAGCACGGAGTGAGCGAGTGAGCCAGAGAGAGAGAGAGCGCGGAGTGAGCTAGCGAGCCAGAGAGAGAGCACGGAGTGAGCGAGTGAGCCAGAGAGAGAGAGCACGGAGCGAGCGAGTGAGCCAGAGAGAGAGAGAGCGCGGAGTGAGCTAGCGAGCCAGAGAGAGAGCACGGAGTGAGCGAGTGAGCCAGAGAGAGAGAGCACGGAGTGAGCGAGTGAGCCAGAGAGAGAGAGAGCGCGGAGTGAGCTAGCGAGCCAGAGAGAGAGAGAGCGCGGAGTGAGCGAGTGAGCCAGAGAGAGAGAGAGCGCGGAGTGAGCTAGCGAGCCAGAGAGAGAGAGAGCGCGGAGTGAGCGAGTGAGCCAGAGAGAGAGAGAGCGCGGAGTGAGCGAGTGAGCCAGAGAGAGAGAGAGCACGGAGTGAGCTAGCGAGCCAGAGAGAGAGAGAGCGCGGAGTGAGCTAGCGAGCCAGAGAGAGAGAGAGCGCGGAGTGAGCGAGTGAGCCAGAGAGAGAGAGAGCACGGAGCGAGCGAGTGAGCCAGAGAGCGAGCGAGCGCTCGTGGGCGCACCGTGCAAGTGGGACGTGACCGGTGAGGAGGTGCTGGGCGGATGGCACGGAGGCGTCGTGTTGGCGTAGCCCTTGTGAGTGTGGCCTGCAGCCGAGATGCCCGTAAAGTCGGGCGAACCGAGGGGCGGCAGGTGATGAGGCTGCTGCTGCTGCTGCTGGTGGTGCTGTTGCTGGTGGTGCTGGTGGTGCTGCAGGGGCTGGTGCTGGTGCTGTTGCTGCTGAGGCTGCAAGCCCTGATGGGGCGTTCGCCGGTGCATCTGCGGGGGAGCGGCTGGTACCCGGCCGGGGCTGATGTGGTGGGGAGACGGCGTGGGTGGGGCAAATCTGGCGGCAGGGTGGCACGGAGAAAGGCGGTGTAAGAATGCGACATTTTGGAAAAAGGATGCACGTGATGTCGCTCAATTTACTGCGTTCAATATTCATGGATGCATGTTAAAATGACAAACTTTCACTTTAATTGGCCTGTTTATGGGGTATCTATAGCATGATTTAGCAGTGCAGTGACTTCCAGTGACACTACTGGAGACTCAATTCCAATGTCAAGACATTTATCCTTCATCTAAAGCAATATATTTATTTAAAATAACATATTTCTCCATTTCACCCCCCCCCCATGAAACACGTCACACTATACCACGCAGCACCTTGAGATTCAGTTGCATTGTGATGCTATCCAAATCCTATTTTAGTTATTGTTTATAATGACCTCTGCTAAAACAAATGTCTAATTATTGGGTCATTGGCTGGCTCACTTGGCCTCGCGGCCCACACTGGGTCTGGCCTGCATGGCCTCTTGGCAATAATAAAAATATACATTTATTTGTATGGCGCCTTCCACTAATGTCTCAAGGCGTGTTCAAAAATCGAGGCCCGTGTTGTATATGTACAGTATGTTGAACTTCTTTCGCGCCGTACGTAGCCGACCGTGATAATTGGAGGTGCGGGGGAAGGACAACAAAACTAAACACAAAAAGAAATTCGAAAGAATATTTTTTTTTAATCTAATCAATATCATAATGTGCTGCTGGACATTAATATTTGCCGTTGCGACTTGCTGACCCGCCCATCTGTTTCGTAGCTGCTTCATAGCTCATCCGGATTCCTCCAGTCTAAATAAAGATTCCGATGATGCCGAACATTCCCTCCCGCAGTCCCTCACCTGTCTCTCCGCTCATCTCGAGGGTGCAGTGCCGACACCTGCGGGTGCTGCTGCTGCTGCTGCTGCATGTGGTGGTGCTGCTGTTGCTGCTGCACTGCTGCTGGAGGCTGTGTCCCGGAATGGACGCCCGTGACCGTGACCGCCGAGCTCATGTTGGACACAAACATTCCTGGGAAACGAGCGGTCAGACAACGCGCAGGGCAATGGGTAAAGGTGCAGCCCTGCAATTGCTTGCTCAAGCCACTGCTGGCGGAAGGGCCTCCACTAGAGGGAGCTCTAGAGGGAGATGGCAGTACTGCACAGCAATTCATGAACCCATCTGTGTGGAACTCAGTGTGTCTCCCTCCCCACAACCCCGCCCCTGGACGGTATTATGCATGGATATTTGGTACGGTATCACAGTTGTATTGCCACGTAAAGCCAAACGCTCATTACAATGAAATCGGACAAATATCCCAGTGCAGGATCCTCTTGAAGAAGAGTCATGAGAGTCAGTGATGCTCTCCTAGATAAATAAACGGTACGATACCAGTATAAAATGTGCCATTTCACAAGGCCACCCTTGAAACTTAGCAGTTCGTGATTGAATTGGCTTTAACGTGACTCCGAATAAAACGGTGGATTCGGCTGATTCAACCACCAGAGGTGATCATCGGCGAGTGAACCCGGCAAGACTGCAATTAATTCCCCGCCCCCACCACAACACCCACCACTCGTCATCGCCCCACCATTCTTTCGCGACGACGTGGAGGCAGTGAGCACCGCGCGTGTCGTGGCGAATGGGAATGCTGGCGGGGGGCTTTTGTTGTAAATTATTTCTCTGCCCAACGCCATCACACACACAAAGGATCAGCAAGCCGTGGCTCGAACAATGCGTACGCCCTTGTATGGACCGTATGTTGAACTTCTTTCGCACCGTACGTAGCCGACCGCGCTAATCGGAGGTGCGGCGAGAAGGACAACACCACTAAATACAAAAAAGTTGTTCTAAACACATGGGTTCTCAATCTGAGTAATTTAAAAGTGCACAGCTCCAGTGGCTTCCTAATATCGGAAGGAAGAACGTTCCAGACGGCCGCGGAAGCGCATCTGAAAGCGGTGGAGAACACACGCACGCACGTGCCCCACAGTGTGGCCAACCACCCACGTACACCTCAGTGTGGCCAACCCAATGCTGCTGCTCACCTCCAGTACGGCCGTGGAGTGGAGATCAACTTGGGGAGGGTTTTTTTTGTTGCAACGACAAATTCGTGAATTCGGCAAGTGTCTTGGCTTTTGCGGTGCCACGGAAGATATCGTATGACGCGTCGCGCTGATGGCTTTAAGTGTTTTTTCGTGTGCTTTGAAACAATGTTTGTTGATTCATGTAGGCCAACCATGCTGCTGTTGTTGGAAATAGGTAGTCAAGAGATTAATTCCAGACGTGAATGCACTTTGCCTTCCAAGAACGGAAAACAACATGTGGGACGTTATGACATTGAAACATCCAGGCAGATTCTTATTAGTGTTAGTTACTTTTGTTACTTTTCATTGATATTCCTGCTTTTATTGCACACACACGTATACCGTATTGCACACACACACACACATACCGTGTTCATATACACCGTAAATGCAATAACAGCCGGATTAAAGCATGCGTAGGATTCCTGGGATGTACCCATTATTATTATTGCTTGAGGCTCATTGATCCAGGCCTTGGCCACATTTACAATTGTAATAAAATAAAAAAACCGCTTATATCATCGGACCTTTTCTGCCAGTATCAAAGTATGAACAAATAAGAAGAGCTTTTTATCCTTTCTGGAAACAAAAACAGGTGTTAAGATATTCACACACCAAATAGAAACCTCTTGCAAGGGAATCAAGTCTGCATTAACGCCACGTGTTTGTGGTGAACATGCAAACACACACGCTCTGATAATCTCCATATATATAAAAGGCAAAGTTGTGAATGTGTGTCCGTTCAAAATGTTTAGTGTACTTTCCGACATGCAACAAACTGCAAGTTTGCCATGTGGGTACTTTCCAGACTGTACACCATGCAAAAATTATAAAAGTACACTTTTTTTGGGGGGGGGGAGCTCAATAATGCATAGATTTTTTGCACGGCAAGTGAGCTGTGACGTCACATCTGTCATGTGACCCGCGCATGTGGAAGCGTAACGCATTGTAGCGCAGCGGTTAGCGCGCTGCGCTACAAACCCGGCGACCCGAGTTTCATTCCTGCTCACGGCCACCACCGGTGACGATTATTTTAACCGGTCCTGGGCCTCCCCTAGGTCGACTCAGCATCAAACGAGTAAGTGGTGTGGTGTGTCAATATCGCCACTGGGGAGACAAAGGCGGCCGGGCGTGGTGAATCAAAGTCCCGGACGAAGCCAGGTAGTAAAGCTAGTATAATATATGGCATTGTCTTTGCAATTGATTGGCCTACGCCAGAGACAGCCATACTTTATGGCCTTGTCTCACGACCAGTGTCTGACCAGAGAACGCCGACACAGCCAAGTTTTTTTATGAATTTAGAAATGCCGATGGTTTATTGGAGAGCTGCATTGCATTGGAAGGCACCAAGGCTCTTGATAATGATTGTGTAGAACATCAGATATTCAATGATTCGTGTAATGAGTGAGAGGTGGCTGATACACTGCATTGGTCTCCTCCTCCTCCTCGCACCCGCCTCTCATCTGCTTCTCTTGCCGTGCGGTCGAGAATTCGTTTCAAGCCCAATCGCAGTAATAAACGTCACTGTAATCGAAGTCTTAACCAACGAGACTGGCCCACACTGCTTGCTCGGAGCACTGACACCGGTGATGATTAACACGGCTATTAATATTGCTAGCCTGACAATTTAACAGCCACTCAGCCAAGCCAGCCAGCCAGACGCGTGATGGGCTCACATTTGTCTTGACGTCAGCTCTCCGTTGACCCAACCCATCCATGATACATTAGTTAAGTCGTATAAATGATATTTCAACGCATATTTGAGAGAAAACTGATTAAATGCTCTTGGCATGCAACGTTTTACTTTCTCGACGAGAAAAGAAGACTGATTTGAAACGTTTGCTAGCTCGCGGCTGACGGCAATTGTTCTGGCTGTAAAGACGTCTGTGTTATTTAGAGCATGACTTTGCTATCGTGCCCTCTGACCCGCGGAATGATGGGCTGCAATTCATCTTGTCATTTGTGCATTACATGTAAAAAAAAAACACCGCATTTTTGGGAGACACAACCTACACATGTTCTATATTTTTAATGCCCCCAGTCCTTGCGGTTACAAAAATAGAAAAAAAGATGTATACGGCGTACTCAAACACAACAGAGCACTCGTGATTTCCCAGTGGGGAGACAGTGGAGCGTACTGTGGTGCGAGTGCAGAAGAGATACTGTACATAACACACACAAAAAAACATCTTTATAAACTTAAACAAAACAAAGATAGATGTTACAGGCGCACCTCTGGGGAAGGACAAATGCAACACAACATGATTTAAAAAAATAAAATGGCAAAGCAACGCAATTGGCAACATGCTGACGTTACTTTAAAACCAGGATATTACCCAGCGCGCGTAGAGGCATGGGCACATTTCGCTGCGTCGTCTTCGTCGTCCGCATGTTGAACGGGATCAATTTCTCCCACGCGAATCTGGGTTGGGTTAACTTTCAAGTTTCTAACCACATGCGCCGCATTTTTAACAGCTCTGCTAATTCGCCCCCCATCCATCTCGCCTTGCTGCCCATCTGGCCTCTTCCCTTCCCATTCCTCCTCGTAATTCCACAACCCTCTTGTTGGAAGTGTTCCTTTTTAATGTGAGCACTGCTCATATTTTACAGCTCAAATAATGTCACCACCTTTCAACGGCTATTGGGCAGCGCTCATCTCCGATGATGGGCCACGGCTGGCGACGACATTGTGAAATTATTCCGACGGCAGAGTGAAGATCACCGATAACTCTCCATGACACAGGTTATACGCCGCGTCCGGGTACAAGCGGAGGTGCAATGGGTAGTACGCTGCAACTGCCGAACCCGAGAGGAGGCGATAGCAAGCTACGTTTTTGTATCTGCCTCTGGCGTATTGTGCTTTCAACCCGGCGACCTGAGTTGGAATCTTCAGCCATGGCAAATGATATGAGAACCGGTCTGGCCATACTGCCCCTCCCACCTCACCCCTTCAATAACTCAAACTAACCAGCATGGTAAAGTATAGTTTAAAAAGAGATACCCATGACCGACATGGTGTGGGGGAGACTTTCCTTCATCTGTTGGTGGATTGAGAATGGCTGAAATTACATGTTTATAAATACAAATAAGTCTCGATTTGCAAAAGGATTACAGTTTCACACGCAGTTTTTTTGGGAGGACAGTTTTGGGAGTGAGTGCGGATCTAGATGAATAAAATGTGGGAGGGGGTTGAGGGGGCAGCCGCGGCAACTGCCATGTGGACATCTGAACCGTTTAGAATAATTCTGCCTTGCAGCCTTTGTCTGAAATGTCTCCTTTTTGACGCAGACATCTGAAAGAATATCTCCCTTTAGGCACGCATTCGCACCCAATCACCTCTTTTTTTGCAAGGTCAACCTCTTGCCCGGCTTTTTTTTTGTTAGATGCAAGCGTCGAAAAATAATATTTTGTACGTAGGCATCTGTGTCTATGTTTTATGGTCGAATCGAATTCGTTCTTACTGCAAAAATGCCTTTTGCATTTGTAGCACCTGCAAAGAATTGAGTAGAAATTGGTAGAATCGCAGCCTAGGGCAAATACTATTTATAAATTGCCTGTCAGCTCATGAGGTTATGAGTTCAATGTCTGTGGTGGTTGAGGCCAGGCAGTAAATCTGCCACCATGGCCTTCGGTTTCAGTGCCAGTGCAGTTCATCAGGAGCCAGATTTTTCTTTAAAAATGTAGCTCTGTTTTTGCTTGATGATTAATGTATCTGCCGCTAACCGTATCACAACGAGAATTGTCATGGTTTGTTTTACGATATGGTTCCTCCTTTTGTTATTGTAACCGCATGTGCTGCGAGCGTATTTTATAATTTACTGTTTGTGTTTATTTTTTGGCCGGTGTGGTGAAGTCAAAGCCCACATTCATGTCAGTAGAACACAAACGCAACAAAGAGGGTTATTTATCACGAGCCGGGCCTCAGGTGATTGATCGGTAATCATCACAGACTCCGATGAAAAACCTTAAACGTTTTGGAAATCACCATGGACATTTGGGAAATCACCAATACTCCCTGCTGCCCTCCTCACGGCTGATACCATAATGGCACCTCCTACCTTTGATTATACATTTATTTTGACCGCTTTAAGAGCTGCAACAATATCGGTCACGTGTTTTTTAATTTATTATAACAAACGGCCAAATGAAGCCTATTTCGCTAATGATCGAGGTGTGGTAAATTGTTCCGTTGAGACCTAATTGGGTATAATCGCGCAATTAACGGCTCGTCCCATTTTGAAATAATTGAGTGCAGATTATGATGTGCCAGGGTTATGTTTAGAGCTCAGGTTGTTATTTTTGTTTTTTTTCTCCGAAAGACTCAGGTATGAAAGGTTAACATTTGATATACCCATTCAAATGGTGTGGACTCAATGAGAACTCTTTACCACTCAGTTATGTGCCTCAACATCTATGCTCCCAGCCTTCAGCCTGCACTCGCCAGCGTGGTGAAGTATGACCAATTAACTTTAATGACTCACTTGGGGGGGCACTGGATTGGCGTGTACGTACATATTTATTCATCCTATCAAATTCCCAGAACATTATTCGCCGTACGAATGGCACACAAACAGGCGTGTGTACTTTACATCCCCGTAGCAATCCATTTCTGTGTCAGTCGTAAAGATTGTTTGACCACACGTGACTGGTCATCTCAGTTAGTCAACCCATGGCACCTGCTGGGTCTGTTCCATGACCTCCTGCCAGCGGGCCTTCGACACTTCACGTGGCTTCAAAGTGCACCTAGCATGGCACGAGTGCCGTGGTGACGTCACCATGGCTTCGTGGTGAATGGCGTTTGTTGTTGTTGTGTTGGCCAGTGTGGGATGGTGAAGGGAGCTGGGGGATCCGGGACCGGTTCAGATCTCATTCAACGCTGATATTTCCATGGCCAGGTATCGAACTCAGGTCATCAGATTCGTAATGCGGTTCGCATACCATTGCACTGGCACTAAGGAGTGAAAACAATTCCACCCCTATATATGCTTAGTGAAATAAAAACAATATAACCCCCCCCCCCCCGTGGTATGATCTTAAACGCTCTACTCGTATCATGGGAAATGTGTTAAAAGGAAGCCACTGGGGCTATGCACTTTTAAATCGAGATTGAAAACTAATTTCTTTGGAACTTATTTTTGTGTTTAGTTTGTTGTCCTTTCCCCGCACATACGTTTAGCACGGTTGGCTAGGTACGGTGCGAAAGCGGTTCGAGAGATGATATCCCTTCCAAAACAACACGCAACTCCAACCTCGTATGCACACAGCTGCCCACGAATAAAATAAAAAAGTTCCACATTCGAGAAAGATAAAAAAAAATTAAGTAGTTCGCTGCCCAGCGTGCAACTCCGCTCACCCTGGTTGAGGTGGTGCGAGTCGCCCGGTGCCACCCCTCTTCCGTCGTAGCGCTCCGACGATGTCGCCATGCCCAGGTGCAGCCCCTGCGCGGACAGACACTCGCCCAGCGGTTCCTGCTCGTCCCCCAGCACAGACCGCAGCTGGAAGCCGGGCGGGATGGGAAACGGTTGAAACGGTGAGGGGGTAGGGAGGGGAGGTGGGGGGGGGTCATGGATTTTATGGTCAAGTCCTGGATTAACTGCCCAGTTCTGAAGCGATCGGTGGATCGTAGGCTGATTGCGGTTCTGTCGGTGGGGCAGAGTCTCTTCCTGGGCTTGTCCTAGCTCCGTCATCGACACGAGGACATATTTTCTTGTTTGAATGGTGTGATATTTTTCCACTCTTTCCGTCCAATATCTCCACGTGCAGTGGCACATTATGCTCTGAAAATCCAATTGATGCTGCTGCTATTATGGGGTGGACGCTGTGTGAAGGTCCCATCGTAGTAGCCATGTGCTCTGAGCAACAATGCTCCTCATTTGTCCGCTAAAGCCTCACCAAAAGTCTCCGTAGTCTCCTGCATGAGGGTTCTACGTCGGATGGTTTGGCCGAGTTCTGAACGAGAGTTTTTGCTTTTTTCTCTCGCAGAATCCCATACACAAGAGGGGATATTTATCTTTGCAAGCCAGCCCGGTCACCATCACGTAGCGGGAGCATTCTATTTCACAGGGGTTCATTCGGGAGGCACCGGCCGTACCGCAATGTTGCAGCGCGGTACATGTGACGCAGCATGTTGAAATTACAGTATTGGAAACAAAAGACGTGCGCGCTGTGGTCAATGCACCGAGGTCCGTACTAAATAAAGCCTAGTCCACAGAGAGCTCTCGCTGTCCATGGAGATGCGATGTTACCGGCGAAGGGGGGCGGGCGGGGGGGGGGCATCGTATCATTCACGGGTGAATAAGCGCACGCACCTGCGCCTATCGCAATTACGCAAAACGGGGTAACACTACCGCGTAGGATTTCAGGGGTTGTGTACTGCACAGCTCTTCGATGTGTTTGTCTGGTGGTGTTGTTTGCCACGGTGTCCGACGTTTTTCCGCTCCACGTGCTGTGGGGAGCTTTTTCAGGATCTCGAACTTAAGGATTGTGGAAAAAAAGCGTGTTCAGGAAAGAGAGGCGACTGAAAGAGCTCCCCAACGTATGGAGTGAAACGTCGGACATCGTGCCGAGCAACAGATCGGAGAGGAAAATGGGGTAGTTGTGTTGGCTGACGAACGGTTTTCGCATTACTTTAAGTGCCTTTTTTTTAACGGAGATTTCACTGAAATCCCCTCTCGTTTCCCTAGCAGCGGCGAGCAAGCCAGCAGTTTTGATTGAGGGAGTGAGGGGGGATTTACGGTCGTAAGCAGGAAGCATTTGCTCATGAGCAGCAGCTTCTGGGTCTGTGTCTAGCTTGGCATGTGTCACTGAAGGCTGGCAGCGCTGGAATCCACAAGCCAGGAAAATATGAAAAATATTTCAACCGAAAGAGAAATATTGCATCATTAGACTCGTTTTAGTTTTGCCCACAGTGTGCGGTAAATACTATTTAAACTTCCCCAAAGGGTGTTTTGTGTGTGCTGCTTGAGCAAATTATAGTTACATGAAGTTAATAAGTGGAAACATGGGATTGTTTAATCCCTCAAATACAGTTTAATCCAGTAGCCGGTGGGACTTGGAGATTAATGTCTCCAGGTATTACTCTCAAAGGGGCTTTTGTGCACAATGTGACACTGGATATTAAATAATGTTCCTGTGAGTCGGTTTGATGGCAGGTTTTTGACAGCCAGTCAATATGGAGCAAGACTGACTCATCATCATAATCAATGATCAATCATTAATTAACGTCCTCTTAAAAAATATGGCATTCTTTTTTTTGGGGGGGGGGGAAATATGAGACAATTTATTTTCAAACTGGTTAATCAATATTCATCCTTGACATTTTGTTTCATTTGTCTCTAGATATGACAAAGGTATATTCTCGTCTTCCTTTCTAGTGCTGCTGCACAATTAATGGGCAAGAGTCCGTTTGATTTCCTATATAAATATTAACTTAAAATTCTATAAAAACAATGAGTCCTCTGAACCAGCGTTTTGCAGCAACGTTTGTTGAAGACAAACCACTGGGACTGGCTGATTCACAATACAGTACATATATTTTTTTGGTTAGGCCACATAATAATCTGACTATATCCCCCCCACCCCGCCACCAAGCACCTGACATCGGTTGTAGCTTATTTGAAATTCCTATCTTTACGGTGTGGCCTGTAAACGCGTTCCTGCTTCGTGCACACGCTTACGAACGTAAAACCAAGGGACGGGGGGGGAAGTGCAGGGCGAGTGCTCGGTATAGAGCAGGGGTCGGCAACCTACGGCTCCGGAGCCGCATGCGGCTCTTTACGGGCTGCTTCTTGACGATATGTACGTATGTACAGTATGTACTCAGATGCATTGCGGCTCTTGAAATACTGAATTTTGTACCGAATTGGAAAGAAATGGCTCTTCTTGTTATTTTGGTTGCCGACCCCTGGTATAGAGGGTGGAAGGAAGGCTGCCGTGGCGGGTGGCGGTGCTACCTTTTTGTGGGTGTGATGCTCCTTGGCGGAGTGCGCCTTGACGTGCTTGCGCAGGGAGCTGGGGTCCGTGTAGCGCTTGCTGCAGCCAGGGATCTGGCAGGCGTACGGTTTCTGCAGCGACAACAGAGATGCGTGCGTGAGCGCGCGAGTCACGGCCCATACTTTTGTTGCGTTGGTGTTGTCGTGAGCGCACGCGTTGACAATGATCTTGGGTTGGTTCAAATACAAATGACTGCAGTCTCTATTCGGAATCGTTTGGAATGTTTATTTTGAATTCCGGTTTTTAAATCGCAATTGGTTCGCTCGAACGGCCACTCCTGCTGTTTCTGGTCTTGTGTGCTGTGCTTTACGCACTGTTGTTATTATAGTAGTGTCATGATTATGAATGGAATTGGAAACTATTTTTGCTGGTAGATCATTTCAACTTAAAACAAATTCACTGCATCCTAAATGCATTTATTTGGCGGTTTGCAAGTCTCCTTAACTGCAACTACTGTACAAAAAACGTCTCAAATCTTTAAATTTTTACATTTCTGGGAATTATATTTGTTGGTTTGACTGCCATCTAACAAAGCATTGATTTGTAGCGGAACATTTGGAAAGTGCGCCCCCTAGTGTGTAGATGAGAAAAACAATCCCTTGAAGGAATTTCAGAAGCGGTTCTTTGATATCTCCTTCAGCGGGCTATTATCTAACACAATTACGATCCCTTACTCTGCAGGTTACAAATTGATACTTGGCATCGGTGTCTCATTATTGATGCCCCTAGCAGAATCTTACATTTTTCCACCTATAGATTGTCTTTGTGTTCCCATTGTTCCTGCCATTCAAGTTTACGCATTCCTCGCAAGCGATAACCGACAATTAACAAAACTAAGCATTGCCATCAACTTAGGGATGGAGCTACAGATCCGTGGTCTCGTTGTCTGTCCGTGTGTGTTTGTGTGATGAGACGGCGTGGGAGTGGGGCTGTTGGCCTCATTTGACCAGTCATGGTCGCCACGCGCATCTGCGAGCGGATGTTACGGCTCAACGAATGACAAATGTTTTTTTTTTATCCTTTTTTCTCTTTTCCAGCAATTGACTGCTTCGGCCCCCACTGTATTCTAACGTGAAACATCTCACATAAAAGTCAAACTTCTCTCTGCTTAAACCAGTGGTTCTTAACCTCGGGTGCATGCACCCACTGGGGGTGCCGAAATGCCCCTTCTGGGGGTGCGAGACGTGTCCAGATTTTTTTTTTAAGGTAAATCATCGAAAACACAAATTAAGCACAGACACGCAAGTACAATTTACGTAGTTTCATCAAACCCTATGTATGTATTAACATTTTATATATTTTTTTACGATTGAGAACCAAAGGGGTGCAAGGCTGCACTCAAGGTTAAGAGCCGCTGCCTTAAACCGAGCGATGCGGTGCGGCGTTCTTCTCCGCGGACAACGCCCAACGTACTGAGCCTCATGTCAGCCGACCACCGGCTGGGATGTTGTCGGCTGACATCAGGCTCGGCGCGTCCAGTGGTGCGTTCTTTGGGCAGAGCATCTCGGCAGCACCGCGGCTGAATCGTCCAAACGTCCGTCGCTCTCCTTCACCACGGCCGACGATCTCGCTCAGCACCCCCCCCCGCCCCAGCTCTACCAGTCCCTGTGACACTCCGCTCATCACCCACCCCCTCTACACGAAGTGGGACTCCATGGGGTGTCCCTGCGCCGTGACCTCACGAAGGTTCCTCACGGCTCGCAGCTGTAAAAGCGGCCGTGCGGGTATGGGTGACACTTCGCAACGCGAGCTGAAAAGGGAGGTCTCCCAGGCGCCCCGAAAAAGAAAAAAAAACCCCCACACATTGGAGACCCTTACACGTGCTGCGATTACTCATTCTAAATGTGAAAGAAAGGAACACGCAGAGACAGCTCGCTTGGCATTTTCAAAAAAAAAACCCTGGAGGGTTTTATGACCAAATAAAAAAAATGCCTTTTTGCTCGGTTTGCTTTCATTGACTCTATAAAATAACAGTTCCCCTTACACCTCTTTGTGCCGTCAGCTGTTCATTTGTAAATCTTTTTGAAGCCGCGGGTTGTTTGAAATCTCGCACACACGCGCGCACGCACGCACGCTTTACTTGAAATGCACTCACACATCCCGATCGAGAGTTTATTTCGTGTTGGTGAGGAGGAAGAGGTTGCGCTACGAAAGGGATGAACGAGTTAACCGAATTGGAGGCGATGAGATGGAACGGTGAAGCAAGGGCATGCGATGTTGGCGATGGGTTTCGGCTGCACGGGATGGGAGGCCGATGGAAATGTCCAACACAGGGGAGTCCGTAGAATCTTAGATTGCCACGAAGCAAGACAACAACAAAAATACGTGGTTAACAAATATCAACCTCCGTCGGGCTTTTAAGTGCCCTGAGCTACGCTTAAAATGGGGACATTCAGTTGGTGGTCCCATTGCTTTGGGAAATGAGGGTTGGTGGACCACGCGAGTCTGACACGCAGATCCGCAACAGGAGCTGGGAGTGAGAGGAGAGCAGGGGCAGTCCGACCGCAGGGAGCCAAGGAGGGACCTCTCCTGTGGTGGGTCCCTGACAGCACCTCGCCCCTCCTGCGTCCACCGTGGGGCTTTTTAATTGCAAAGCCGTGAGCCGTGGTGCGAGTGGAACGGCGGCGGTGCAACGTACTCACGCCTTCGCGCGCGCACGTGGCAGGTGTGAAAAAACAGCCCCCCCTCCCCTCCCACCGGACCGATATCGAAACGTCAAAACGAAAAGTCTAAAAAATAGCTTGAGTTTGTAAAATGGGCTGGGGGTGGTGGATGGATGCCGGGGAGTTGTGTGTGGCGATGTAGCTGTTGGTGGTAGTGGTGGTGGAATAGCGGCGAAGGGAATCCGAGAGATTTTTGAAGGAAAAGGAAGGACAGTACCTGAGTTCGAGAGAAGGGCACTTTGCTGTGCACAAGCAGCAAAGAGAAATGTAGAGTTAAGACAGAGTCAGCAGAGACTGGTAAGGCACAGCAAGGGGCAATCCACTGCTGGTCGATGCCCTCCTCACAATAAGTCAGTCATAGCGGGTTGTTTGACCACACTTCACGCTGGTTGGGGCATGTTGGTGAGTGAGCTGGGATGCGGCAGGGGAGGTTCGGATATCATTCATTCCTGTTAGCTTTGGCCGTGATCGAACCTTCGTGAACTGTACACTGGCTGCCAGTCAGTCATATAATTAATTTGAAAGTTATTTCATTGGTTTTTAAACCGTTGAACGGTTTGGCACCAGCATACACGTCTTCTATGCTTTTAATATATGAACCAACAAGATCCCTCAGAACCTCTGGTTCCGGTCTTTTAGTCGTCGCAAGGGTCGCGACCACATCTCACGGAGACGGCGGCCTTGAGTGTGGACACTCCCTGCCTGTGGAGCAGCCTGCGAGGGGATCTCGGAGAGCTTCGCAATCATCAAGCAATTTCAAGTTCAATCTTAAAAAACTTACCTTTTTAAAGTTGCTTTTACTTAAGATTCTTTAAAGTGTCATTTTTTAAATATGCTTTCGATAGCAATACATTATAATGCAATTTTGTTCTGTATGGAAATTGCTTTTATTAGTCTTGCACTTTCGTCATTTAACAATGTTTCCTTTTATCTGTACAGCACTTTGAATTGCATCTTTTGCACGAAGTAGTGCTATATAAATAAAGGCTTGATTGATTGATAGCACAGTAGTGCGCTAACCATTCTGCCACCTCATCCACCCCTTGACATGCACCGCAGCAAACAAATATCCATCTGTGAAAATGCTGTTCGAACAGCAACCTGGCAGTTACTGAGTTAGTGAGTCACGGTCTTTGCCCCTGTGAATTGTCGATCCGTGCGGACCACCGCACCCCTCTGCTCGGTTTGAGAGACGTCTCATTTCGTGTGCACTGTTTTCATTAGCGTCGTGTTTTATCAGCTGTTCGACTCGTTTATTCTTCAGCCACGCCGGCTGACGGCGGGGACACGCCCGTCGCACGGTAGCCAAACGCAGAGGGGAGAGAGCGAGAGAGAGACATCGTAATGCTCGGTTGCTGTAAATATGAATTCGAAACGAGCGTTCGAGAAGAGCTGTGCACACGGTTTCGATTACGGGTGGCGATGGCAAATCGTAACAAAAATATTTTGCCGTCAATATTTTTAAAATCTCCGAAACCCTGGCAGCTCTATGCGACCGGGTTACGCTTTTATTTTTGCTACTCGGCTAAACGGCAGAGGGATTTCACGAAGGCCAGCGGGTTTTTCTTCGCCTCCCCACCAATGTTGTTAGACGACGGCTTGCTCTCGTTTCAGAGTCATAGGCGAAGTTAACATTCTACGTTGTACTTTGCCGCATTTTGACGCAACGTGTGAGTAATGCACTCCAACGTACGTAAGTAATGATCTAGTTAAGCGATTATATTTTTTCTTAAGTTCCTGAAATTAAAACGCTCGTGCCTGCTTGACCCCGGTTTTTTTTATTATTATTAAAACCAACTGCTCCGTGATTGATTGGAACAAATGGATTGGAAAAATGAGCCCGTGACATGAATTAGTCAGGCGAGTGCCTAAGATATTTGTTTTAGATTATGGCCCTTGACAAGTTTCGAGTCTCTTTTTTTCTGACAAGTCGGGGGGGTGGGGGGGTGTCGTTGTTGTTACGTTGTTATTAAAAGGTTCATTTTTTGAGAGCCCGTAACTGAAATTAGGCAAACCTTAACTCGGGATATTGTGTTTGTGTATTTAAAGTGAAACGGAGAACTTATTACGACGGTACGATCGCGTAAATGATAATCGCCGACGCGAATGTCTAAAACAATAATTAACGACTATTAGAAATCGTTAAAACAACACCACCCTTCTGATGTATTAACAACTCTCTTCATTCCACAATCTTCTTTTACAGGAGAGAAGCGATCGCAGGCTCTGTCGTGAGTGTGGATTTGCAGAACGACCGTGATGCCTGTGTAATCCAGAGGTGTGGACTCGAGTCATGTGACTTGGACTCGAGTCAGACTCGAGTCATGAATTTGATGACTTGCGACTCGACTTGGACTTGCATAACAATGACTTTGTCCCACCTATGAGATGTGGACTCGAGTCATGTGACTTGGACTCGAGTCAGACTCGAGTCATGAATTTGATGACTTGCGACTCGACTTGGACTTGCATAACAATGACTTTGTCCCACCTCTGGTGTAATCTCCCATCTTAATCACGGTTCGATGCTGAGCTGTCGATTATTTAGTATCACTTCGCTCGCACTTGCGTTTGACATTCACCCTTCACTGTTTACATTGTTGTACGATGTTCACCATCTGTTTTATGTCTCCGTAACCTAATTTGTCATCGTACTATAATCAGCCAAGGGAAAATCTGCCCGAGCCAACTTACACTTTACGAAATATTTTTGTATATTGTGCCTGATAAAAACAACTTAACATTATAGACACAAATGTGGTGCAGTGGTGGTGGTGAAATTCACACACTGCACGATGAACCCGGTGACCTTAGATGGCCAAATCGACCTGAGTCTCGATATCTGTGAACTGTCCCCGTGCCCTTCTTTTACTCACCCGCAATGACCAGTGTGGTGAAGTATGGTCAAACAAACTCCCCCATTGTCATCCTGGCATGGGGAGAACCGTCGTCTAGCAGTGGATTGACAAATGGGCTGTAATTGTGTTATTTGGACACGCACTGCATCGACTCAAACACAAACAATGGGCAGAAGAAGTGAGCACGATAATTGGGGTTGCTCCTTCTCAACTGCCTGGCATTCCCTTCCTCCCTCTGGCTTTCTGCACCCGTGGCTCCATCCCTCTTCTCACGTCTCGACTTGAGAACTTCCTCTTCTGCTTCGCCCATGTCCATCTCCGCCAAGGAAATGGGTCACTACTTAAGTCATATTTCACAACTCCCTGCTCTATCTAACTTCCCCGTTTCACCATAAATCATAATTATAATTCCCCTCGTCCTTCGCTCACCATCTTTCACACGCACATCTAATTTGTTCTTACATCCCGTCGCTTCTGTCTACCCAGCGATTTAAACGGGCACGCGACAATTAGTCTGCTAGCAGTGACCTAAAAATATATATTTCAGGGCAGCGCCTTTACCCATTTCTAGTAAAGGGTACAAACATGAAGGCGGGTGGACAGGCGGAGAGACGGGTTGGCAGATATGGAACCGTATGCTTCACAGACACAGAACTTCCAGGTTAAAAGGAGCCACATTCCAAGAATCAACGGCCAGGTCATCCAGGTGGTCTCTATAAGCCTGCAACTCAATACAGGCCCTCGCTGTGGGAAACGTAACGTAAGAATGTATTGCGCGCGTGCGATGCATTAAAGGTCTGGTTTATTTTTCCTTCACGTGTAGTAATATTACTCATACATGTCCAATAAAAAGTAAAGCGGTGGGGGGAGAGGGAGGGCCTGGTTGGAGGAGATGGTGGTGGTGGCGTTAATCGAAACTTTGGCAGCCTGCACGCACACGGCGCGTGCGTGTGGGGGTGGTTGCGCTGTAGAAGGTGATAGCGAGGGCAACCCTCATGCACCGCCAGCCACCTGTCGCACCTGCGGCCCCACCGCCTCGCGCGAGTGGAGAAGCTGGCGACAGCGGCGGCGGTGACGCGAAAGCTCAACTCGTCTTTTTTGGGAGGCTCAACCGGAGACGTGTGGTGAGCTCGCAGGCCCCTCCCTCTACTAAACAGCCCCGCCCACTTTCGCATAGACACGCCCACTGAACTCACTAGCACGCCCTTCGACCCGGCGAGTGTGTTCGCTCTCCCTGGTGTCAACTTGCTCATCAGGCTCGGCCTGCTCCCCTGGCAACCACGACTCGGTTAGCCCGCTCACCCCCTTGCGCCCCTGTGCCTGTATCGCGAGCCGAGCACGAGGCCACAGACGACTTTAAACCGTGACGAGCATCTCGGGGGGCCAGCCTCGCCGGGTGCCCGCCGGCAGGAACGTCGTGGCTAAACGGGGACGAGGCGGCGGCCTCACCGTGTCGAAGTGCGTGCGCTGGTGCTTGGCGCGGTCGCTGGAGTTGCTGAAGGCCTTGTGGCAGCCGTGCTGCTGGCACAGGTAGGGCCGCTCGCCCGTGTGGCTCCGCAGGTGGATCTTGAGGTTCTCCAGCCGGGAGAACGCTTTGCTGCAGCCCTCGAACTGACAAAGACACAGACCACACCACCCGCATGTAAAGCCTTTAACAGGCTGTTGGAGCAAAGTGCTGTTCGCGAACATCGAGATGGAGGATGACACGGCAGGCGAGTGCTTTGAGTGACCAGAACAATTCTAGGCTGCTTTTGGCTCCCCATGGTTGATGTTTATACATCGTACCAGGTACGCTTTTTCAGATCACCGATATTAACCGTGAGTCGGAACCATTTTTTTTGGGGGCCTGGGAAAAAAAGAGTGCAGTGGGCTAATCACTACACGACCGCTCCCTTGAACTGACACACGCACACGGGCACCCAGGAATGAATATCATCATGGGTTGATGACCCAGAAAAACCTCCAGCAGGCCCATCACATCCAGTAGCCAATTCGTTGTGGTCGTGACTACCAGTCACCCATAATAATATTCTAATAAGGGGCCGTCCATAAATGACGTCACGCGATTTTGGACGATTTTTGAACCTCCCCCCCTCTTCGTCACACGGCGTCACAAAAAGTCAGACCCCCCCTCAAATATGACGTCACAAAGCTCTTACCCCCCCCCCCCCCCCCAAAAAGAAACATGCTTCAAATCGCTTTAAACTATTGTCATTGTAGTGCGTATTTAATGTGGCGCTGCACTCTGATGTTGTAAAACGTGTTGTCTATATTTATTTAAAGTTGCGCATTTGACGTGACGTCACATTTCTTAAACCTCCCCCCCTCGTCACACATCGTCACAAATGTCTGACCCCCCCCCCTCCCCTAGGTGCGTGACGTCATTTACGAACGGGCCCTAATACATCCTGTAATAAAAAAACAGCTGATCTGCCCACTTTTTCAAGGGATACCAAGGTTAAAACAAGCTTAAAATGATTCGCGTTAAATCACGGCAAATATTTGGAAGTGCGGTCTGACGAGACAAAAATAAGTAACAAAAAAAAACCATACACATCAGAGGAATAGAAGCAAGACAACATGATTCGACATGTGCACACAAATGTCATTTGTGAACGAGCCTATGGCTTAACTGCAAATCCTATCGTGTACTTGGAAATGAGACGGGGTGCCATTGCTGTGTTTGAAAGATGAAATCCCGGCCATAAACATTGCCTTCAGAGACCAGAACCCGCACGCCACAATTCTTTGTCCACCCCCCTCACCCCCTTCGCTCCGTGCCTCTCACACAACCAACCCCCTTGCACCGTCTATCTGTGAAGTCACGGAGAGCCTTTGCTTTCTCAAAGAGGCAAACCTCGCCCTTGCTGAGTTTCACCTGTCCTCTCCTTAAACCCCTTTCACGTGCACGACTCCCCGCGGCGCAGTATCTTGAGACAATGGTTGCATTAAAGACGCTTTACTCATCCAAATAAATACACGCTGCCAAGCTCAGCAGTGTTCATTACGACGCTGTTTTTTCAGACAGCTCTGTTCTTCACCTGAGGACGGCTGCTTGCGTTGTGCCCGAAACGTCGTGAGAATTTGTGCCCGAAACGTCGCGAGAATTTTATTATGTTTTATTTTCATTATTTTATTATTTCCCTTCTACTTGACTTTACCGAAAGAACCAAGAAGATGAATCCCTGCAGTCACGAAAGCTTGAAATCGAAATTCAACCGCCTCTATGGGGAGGGATTCCATACAACTTTGAGATCCTTCAACAAAGTCCGGGATAAGAAAGCTCAGCTAATCGAGTCTCTCACCTTTCTGAAGAGATGCCGCGACTCTAAGGTAATAGCAATCGCATTTACACTAACCTCTGTTGCTGTAACTTCCTCTGTTGATATGTAAACTCCTTTGTCAAAGCACTCTGCTCCTTCCACCCAGCTTAAATACATGCTGCCAAGCTCAGCAGTGTTCATTACGACGCTGTTTTTCAGACAGCTCTGTTCTTCACCTGAGGACGGCTGCTTGTGTTGTGGCCGAAACGTCGTGGGAATTTAATTTGATTGTTTTATTTTTATTATTTTATTATTTCCCTTCTACGTGACTTTACCGAAAGAACCAAGAAGATGAACTCCTGCATAGCAGGTGAGATTGTCATCTCACCTGCTATACACCGCGGTATTCTCTCCACGCTGCGCCATTGATTCACCATACTTCACTACCGCTGCTCGGTGAGGATTTGTGAACAGGGGAGGCCCAGGACCGTTCTCGATATCACTCGCCACTGATGTCAGTGGCATCAGTTGCAAGTTTGTAATAATACATATATATATAAACACCCAGCTCTGTCATTCTGTGACTGTGATTAACGCGGCACGGATTGGTTGAAGTGTATCACGTGACTGCGAGCAAGCAGCCAACCAGAGGTGCGCCCCTCCCAAACATGTACGCTCCCGGATTGGTTGAAGTGCGTCACGTGACCGCGAGCAAGAGACGGGTGAGTGAGAGTGAGGAGACGGCTGAGTGAGAGTGAGGCAGAGCCGTGCTCGGTCCGCTGCTGCCTTGAGGCAGAGCCTTGCTCTGTCTATTACATTAGTACTGGTATTTTGTGTGTGCTTAAATCCACTGCTGGATGAAGGCCCACCGCACGCTGTGCGAGTGGATCGTAAGGATTTACTTGACCAGTCTCTTGGGGGGCGCCGCAACAACTTAGTTCTGTTATATTGTAGATACGAGATACTCTGCCTTTGCTTGCTGAAGTCTTGCAAATTGTCATGCTTTTGTGAATGCACACTCATGATGTGGCATGGGTGCACAGGGCATGGTTCCAATGCAGGATGAATGTATGTATGTCGAAATTATTTCGCACCGTACGTAGCTAACAGTGTTAATCGGAGGTGCGGGTGAAGGACAACAAACTAAACACACAGAGCAGTTCTAAAGAAATTAGTTTTCAATCGAGATTGAAAAGTCCATGGCTCCATTGGCTTCTTGATATCACAAGGAAATGAGGGAAGCCTTCACTTGTCCACCCCAACCCACACCCCACGTCCACCACAACCCACACCCCACACCCCACGTCCACCCCAACCCACACCTCACTACCACCCCACCCACACCCCATGTCCATCCCAACCCACACCCCACGTCCACCCCAACCCACACCCACATCAACCCCAGCTTACACCCCACGTCCACCTCAACCCACACCCACATCCACCCCAACCCACACCCCACGTCCACTCCAACCCACATCCACCCCAACCCACACCCCACTACCACCCCAACCCACACCCCAAATCACGAGGCGCGTACACCGTCACGCTCTGGATTTACAATCACGCGAAGCAGTGCGGAGCTGTTGTGCGAGCGGTGCAAAGTTTTTGACCGAGATCGGTCCTGAAACAAAACATTTATTTTTAAATTACAAGTGGCTGTTATGAAGTGTGTAAGAAAGAAAAAGAAAATATTTGCCACATGTGAGAGGGCGTTCGAGCGCTTTAAATGAACAAAGCGTCCAAAAGCACGTGTACGGCAGGGTACGAGGAGCCAAAAATACCAAATATTAATGACCCACTATATTCTCACGCTCTTTGAAATAGAGATGTTTATGACCATTGCGCAACTTAAGCTCAAAGTTATTTTAAAGCCACTCGATAAGTTAATTTATTTTAAAAAAAGCATATATATATACCACGCAGCCATGAAAAAAAATCTTTCCACGCAATCCTCCAGTGCATCGTTCTGGAAGAAAATCTCTTTAACAAATTGCCCGCAATATGAGAAGAGAGTTTAAGATCATAACACGGTGAGCTTGGAGTTTTATTTTACAAAAATAATATACGTCGGAGTGTAATTCTTTTTTTTCATGCACACAGCCATTTGCCCAGGGGGTTGGTTTTGGTTGGAGATTCATTCCAACTGATTTTAGTCGAATAACCACACAACCAGCAAATGGGGGGGGGGGGGCTTTAGTTCAGTATTGGGTTGACAAATTGGCTGCAATTCTTTTTCTTTAATTCTGATAGAGTATATAGAAACAAAAATCTATGTTCGGCCAGACTTTAACGGCGCAAGCCACAAAACTGCATGGGTCTCGGCTGAATGTGTCCTGTCACATTTTTGTGCGGAGGGGGGCGAGGGGGGGCAGTGGGGGATTCGGTGGGGGGCACAGAGTCGCTCACTGATGGCCAAGATTAGGATCCTGCGGGTCCACTCTCTCTCGAGAGATTTAACACAGAGGGCCCCAAGGACAGACGCTTGACAGACAATTAATTTAACTGAAAAATAAAAATTATTTTTAAAAAAGTACCACATTGAGCGATTCAACAATCCCCTCTTCGGCGCTTCCCCCCCCCCGCGTGTGAAAACGTGGAGATTGGCAAGCATCATATTTGGATATGTGCGGAGCATTTTAAAGCTCTGCGAGGTCATAGCTCCAACTTGTTATTCTCGTTTGTCAGCTGGTAGAACGGTCTGCGCTGCACAATAGCACATTCATGGCTCCATATTGTTTTACAATCGCACGGCTGCATTGCCACGTTTGATTATTTTTCGTATCAAGAACAATAACTATGGGCTTAGATTGAAAAATAAAAAAAAACACACGCAAGTGAGATTAAATAAAAGCTAACCAATAAAACACATTTTCATTGTTGTGATGAACCAATCATCCCTTTGGCGTTTATGAAATGAGTACTGCTTTGTTCAAAGTCAACTCAGTTGGTGGGATTTGAGGACTTAATAGAATGATATTTCACCCAAGTGTTCCAGTGAGATTTGGGACGTAATGGAGGCAAGCAGGCTGACCTACGCGAGCCCAGATGCTCCTCACAGGGCAATGGATTTAAACAATGAATCTTCCTCTCCGTCCCATCACATGAAATGCGAGCTTTCAGACTAATCTTAACCAAGAGAATTATTATCAAACGTGAAAACTCCGGAGCAGCTTGACACAGGGCGAGGAGTCCCCCCTGCCCTTGACTCCACAACGACCACAGAGCAGCTAACGCCGCTCAGAAATCAACTCGCACAGCGAGGCACATCGCCTGCCACGTGGGTGGGCAGTTTTTCAGGTTTGCCATCAAAGAGTGGGCTCCATTCTCCCTCCCCCCTCCGCCAAAGGTGATGAGACGTGAACTCCCTCACCTGGTATCCATAGGTTCGATCCCGACCCCGACGATGCATTATATATTTGGAGTTTGCATGCCTCTCTCCCTGTGATAGTTGCGTGGATTTTTATCCGGGTCTTCCATATTTAGAATCACCGTGCGTTCAGAGTATTTGGCTGATATACATTTCCACGTGATAAGCCACCGAGTTGAGCTATTATTTGTGGCCAGGCGGCTTCTGAAAAAATCGCTATATAGCTCAGTGGGCCTTACCTGGTAAAATAAAAGAACGAAAAGTTTAGTTTCCCACGCCGTTCAACAAATCCCCTGGCTCAGGAGTGAGTGGTTTAAGTGAGAGGGACACCCGGCCAAGTTTTGAGTTTCCTTTGTATTTCTCGGTTTTTTTGTTATCATCATCATCACCCCACACCCATTGGCCAATCCAGCACGCATTACGTGGTTTTGCAGTAAATTGTAGATCAAGAACGACCGCCCTGTTGCCTTGATGCAAATGAACGCTAAGCCGTTAACGACTCGCCAACTTCACGAGTTGATGAATTGTCGCGCAGCAATTATGGAATCGCTTGTGATGTTTACCATCGCGGTGCGCCGAAGTGACTCTTGCGGCTGCAGAGGCAACGTTACCCGATTGGACTCAACATTCATGTAAATTAAATGGTATGCAAAAGCCCTCTGAGATGCCTTTACTCATGTGAAGTGCGCGATTTTAATATAGATTTCTTGGTTGAACATGTATATGCATCTAAAGCAATTTATTCTCACACGGACAATTCGGTGCACGCATCACGAGCGTAACGATCGATTTGAATTTGACGGCCCGACGTGCCACCGCTACACCTCCACCCACCGTGCACTTGTTGGGCTTCTCCCCCGAGTGGACACGCATGTGTATGAGCAGCTTGTAGCGCGCGTTGAACGGCCGGTAGCGCCTGGGGCAGCCGGTCCAGAAGCAGGTGAAGTCGTCGCTGCCCTTGCGCTGGTCCACGTGGGCCCTCTCGATGTGCCGCACCAGCTCCTCGCGCCGCTCGTGCTGCGACGCGGCGCAGTCCATCCACCGGCAGCGGAACTCCACCTCGTCCGGCTCCAGCGGCGCCGCCGCCTCGGCCCCGGGGGCGCCGGCCTCCGGGTCCCCTCCGCCGGCGCGAGCGCAAGCGCCGGCGGGACCGCGGTGAGCGCCGTACGGCGGCGGCGGCGTGAGCGGGCAGGCGTCCGGGTAGCCGTTGCTCAGCGGCTCCTGCTTGAAGGTGGCGCAGCGCCCTCGCCGCGCCGCCGCAGCCTCCCACGAGTAGTGGCGCTCGTTGTCGAGCGACGAGCAATCGGCGGCGCGGCCGGCCAGCTCCGCGTGGCACTGGCCGTCGGGGGGCGAGGGGCCCCCCGCCCTGGCGCGCAGGTGCTGCCCGTAGACGCCGGCCTGGAGCGAGATGCACGAGGGGGCGGCCCGGGCGCCGGCGCCGATGTACGCCGCGAGAGACGTGGGCGAGGTGCGGACGACGGCGTCGATGTCCATGTCGACGGGGAACGCTTGCGGCGCGGAGTGCGGCGCGGAGTGCGGCGCGCGCTTGCGGTGCCGGTCGAGGCGCCCGGCCCGCGCCGTCGCCGGGTCGCCGAACGGGTAGCGGCAGGCGCCAGGGGCGAGCGCCGGCTCGCTGCCGCGGCCGTGCGTCTGGTTGCCGTCGCAGGCGCCGGCGGGCGACGGGGAGATGGTGCCGTAGCCGCCGGGCAGTGGCCACTCCTGCTTCAGAGCCGCGGTTTGGCTGTCGGCCAGGCCGGGCCCGATGGACGCGGTGGACTCGTGGGAAATAAGCGATCTGTTCGGAAGAGGAGTTGATAAAAACACAATGCCGATTTGAGTGCCGCGAGTTGCTCGAAGGGAAGTTTAGTGCGATTTAAAATCAACCGTTCGTGTAAAGCCAGGTTAATTCGATTTTTTCTATAAATGTAATTTTTTTTAACATGATGAATTCAAGCTGGTTTATTTTGAATGTCACGTAAAAAAATAATTTACAGTAATTTATCAATCCACTGCTGAATGAAGGCTTCCCTATCCAATCAGTCATGGAGGCTTGTTCACTATACTTCACCACACTAGCCACTGCGGTATGGTAAAGGGGGTATGGGCAGCTGTGGCTAAACGTGACACTCCAGGCTACCGAGTCCATCGTGCAGCGCGGTAAAGACTGCCCCGCCGCTCCCTCACAGTCCACGTGAGCATCTCGCACTCCCACAGGCCCCACACGTAGTGACAGCGACATCGCACTTCCGCACGAGCTCATCCTTCCCTGAATGCGGTGGTGGCCAGTTGCCTCACCTGGCGTCGGGATGAACCGCCGAGGGGGGCCCCTGGTGCATTCCGAGGAAGTGGGGGCGGCAGCCGGCGTCTGTGGCCGGGTACCCCCCCGGTGCGGCGTGCACGGTCGGTTCGAGCCGGCGAGGGGCCGGAGGTCCCTGCGCCACCACCGCCGCCGCTGCCGCGCGGTGCCGTGCAATCGCGACGCACTGCAGCGCGTAGCCGTTGCTTCCTGCGAAGGCGCGGGCGCGGTGATGGTGGGAGGTGGTGACGGTGGGATGATGGTGGTGGTGGTAACGGTGAAAGGTGGTGGTGGGAGGTGGTGACGGTGGGATGGTGGGATGGTGGTGGTGGTGGTGGTAATGGTGAAAGGTGATGGTGGGAGGTGGTGACGGTGGGATGGTGGTGGTGGTGGTAACGGTGATAGGTGGTGGTGGGAGGTGGTGACGGTGGGATGGTGGGATGGTGGTGGTGGTGGTGGTAACGGTGTAAAGGTGATGGTGGGAGGTGGTGACGGTGGGATGGTGGTGGTGGTGGTAACGGTGAAAGGTGGTGGTGGTGACGTTGGGAGGTGGTGGTGACATTGCGAGTTCGGTGGTGGTGGTGATGGTGGAAAGAGGAGGTGGTGGCGATTGTGGTGATGGCAGCAAGGATGAGGTGCGGTAGTTAAGATGGGGTAGCAGGAAAAAACAACAGGGGTGAAAAGAAAGTTATTCCAACAATGGTTCGTAACGTGACCAACACACCCTTTGTGCCATTTTCGAGAAAATTAATCCAAAGGGCAGATTAGTTTTTATTAAACGTGCCGTTGGCATAATTTGCCAACAATTGCTGCACTCTACTTGAGTCGAGTCGGTGTTTACTCTGCAGAAAGGGAGAAGTGACTCCAATAGGGTTTTTTTGCATGCAAAGAAGTTCGCACTAAAATAGATCGCAGAGGAGGGGTGGTTCGTGGGACTCGCGATGGCCACGTTCGAGCGCTGAGTCAGCGCCGCTGTGATCCTACGCTCAACCCTAGATGACCATCTGCGATAAAACTGGGCTGGTGTGTGTGTGTGTGTGCAGTGAGTTTCGCGGTCTCGTTCTGTTTGCCGGTGACTTTGGGGGAAAAGACAAAAAGATCCCACCCATAATGTGACATTTGCATTTTCTGTCAATTCATTTGACCCCGGTTCAAATGGTGAAAAGTATAAAAACGAAAATGGACACACAGCAAACAGCTCTTTATATTCTTTGGTTGAGGCGGTGTCACCGAGTGATGGGCGAGGGAGGCATAGCAGAGATACAGCGGCGTGAGCTGTAGTTGCATTTAAACGTGTTTTAAATCCACATTGAGTCATTTTGTGAATTGTTGTTTCATTGAAGTTGGTTAAGTGGTGTCATCTTGCAGGGGATTTTCCTGGCATAATCTGGGTCCCATGATAATACGACTCCGATCGGCACACAAATGGGATTCGGATGCCAAAAAAAAATGCAGTACAACAAAATAACAACAAATGCCCGTCAGAAATATTCATGCTGGTGGTATTGCGTGATCACCATCAACAATGGTCAAGACATCGCTGGATGAAGAGCACCACCTCTTATGTAATATCCCATACATAGTCTGCACGTGGAACTAATTTAATCGCTCTATCTCATCCTTGTGCAGCCTCGGCCACGATCCATTCCCTCGCAGCCTCATCCGCAATCCGCGCCGTGTCTTCGGAGCGGCTTCGTTCGTCGTCGCCTGCGCCTCGTCACTAACCGCCGGCTCCATGGTGGCACCGCACTGACACCGTGCCCTCGGGGCCCCCCATCTCGACAGAGGCCCCCCACCCCCCCAGGAGAGGCGAGGCGTGACGCTCTGTGCCCCCTGCGACGCGCTCTGCCCTAATGCTGCCCCCACCCCCCTCCCCACGACAACACCGTGCTGCTAACGAACGCTGGGTCTACCGAACGCTCCGGTCTTTGTGTTGGTGTTGTTGTTCTTGTTGTTGCCACCACATTTTTGTTCACGCTGTTTTTTGCGAAAGTGCTTGCTGCAGGCGGAATGAGCGGCCACCTTCGCGCGCGTACGGGTTCAAGTTCGCTATAAGTGTGACATTAATGATGTGTCGCACGAGACAAATGACACATCTCGATTTAAAGCTTTCGTGACTGCAGGGATTCATCTTCTTGATCCTTTCGGTAAAGTCACGTAGAAGGGAAGTAATAAAATAATAATAAAAAAATATAATATTATTATATTATTTTATTATGTTTTATTTTTATTATTTTATTACTTCCCTTCTACGTGACTTTACCGAAAGAACCAAGAAGAAAAATGACACATCTTTAATGATTTCCCACACTTCTGATTAGCACGGTGGGCTATGCATGGTACGATAGAAGTTCGCCATACATACACATGTAAGCTTAATACGTAAAAAATGCACTGAATAGTGTTTTTTAATTGCATTAATGTTTACTGGCGTTTTCAATGAACTCATTTTCCACCTGATTTTCCACTCGGCGATCAATGCAAATGCAGCCGTCGCCTCTTCATACATCATCATCGTCATCGTTGACAGGAGCCAGAGGTGACTGAACTCCTCAACACTGTCGGTTCGACAGATGCACCCATGGCAAGGCACGAAATGATGCTCTCGCTTAATAAAGACAATTTAACGTTGCGATGTGTTGTTGTTGTTGTTGTAAGAAATAATTATTATTCGACCGTTGCCATGCCGGCTCTGGCCATATCCACAAAAGCCAAACGACTTGTGGATAGCAACATGACGTCTTAATACAAGTGAGGGGGGGGGGGTTATCTTGGCCGCAGAGAATGAAACAGGGCAGGGCCGATTCCGAGCACACCAAAAAGAAAGCACTGGGCGATCGAGAAACTCTCCCCCCCCCACCCACCTCGCCTTTTACAACGCGCGTTACGATGTTACGCGGACGCCGGATACTCAAAAGGAACGCTCATTAAGTGTCGCGATCATTCACAGTGGGGGGGGGGGGGTTAGAAAGGGGGGTGCAAGCCCGCACACGAGGCAGGCAGCGATGCTCAACTAAACCTCGCGTAAAAAGAAAAAACAGTCTTTGCGCAAGCTCGTCGCCTCGCAAGTCCGCGTACGCTGACATACTGCGCTGCAAGAGACGGCGCACATGTAGAAGGTTAGCGTTGTAACGGAGCGTGGATTAATAATAAATAGTTTATTTTCAAAATGGTACCGTTCGTTAAGAGCTCACAAAGGCCCGTACATGCAAAAATGTATTTGGTGGGAGTGTGGGGGGTGGTGTATATTCTCGCATTGCAGATGCCGGAAAAGGTTGAACTTGAACTGAACCTGAACTCCTTTTTGCACCGTACGTAGCCAACCGTTCTAGATTTGAAAATTAATTGATGCAGCAAATCTGGCTGTGACGGTCCCACCTGATGACGGAGACTTCTGTTGCCTCCGAAACGTCGTGATTTTATTGTTTTATTTTATTAATTTAAATTTCATTTTTTACCTACGTGACTTTACCGAAAGAACTAAGAGTATGTAGCCAACCGTGTTCATCGGAGTGTGCGAGATGATCGCCACGACAGTTGCCCATTGTCAGCGGAGTGCACTGGGCACTGCTCTCACTCCCATTCCTCGTCGCCAGCAGCACACACACCAGCTGCAGCCACACCAGCAGTACCCACACCAGCAGCACACACACCAGCTGCAGCCACACCAGCAGCACCCACACCAGCAGCACCCACACCAGCTGCAGCCACACCAGCAGCACCCACAACAGCTGCAGCCACACCAGCAGCACCCACACCAGCAGCACCCACACCAGCTGCACCCACACCAGCTGCAGCCACACCAGCAGCACCCACACCAGCAGCACCCACACCAGCAGCACACACACCAGCTGCAGCCACACCAGCAGCACCCACACCAGCAGCACCCACACCAGCTGCAGCCACACCAGCAGCACCCACACCAGCAGCACCCACACCAGCTGCACCCACACCAGCTGCAGCCACACCAGCTGCAGCCACACTAACAGCACCCACACCAGCTGCAGCCACACCAGCAGCACTCACACCAGCTGCACCAACACTAGCAGCACCCACACCAGCAGCACACACACCAGCTGCAGCCACACCAGCAGCACCCACACCAGCAGCACCCACACCAGCTGCAGCCACACCAGCAGCACCCACACCAGCTGCACCCACACCAGCTGCAGCCACACCAGCAGCACCCACACCAGCTGCAGCCACACCAGCAGCACCCACACCAGCTGCACCAACACTAGCAGCACCCACACCAGCAGCACCCACACCAGCAGCACTCACACCAGCAGCACCCACACCAGCAGCACACACACCAGCAGCACCCACACCAGCAGCACCCACGCCGGTTGCCCTGGCCGAGAGCGCGAGACACGCACACTGTGGGCGGTGGCTCACAGTGTGCGTGCGTTCGCCACTTATCGTACGTGCGTACATTCAGAGCACACGCGTGCAGAGTCACCAAGTACTACCCTCCACCCTGTATCGCTCTAGCCGTAGCCCTACAGCCTGTACCACGACAGTAACAGTCATGCTCCTTGTATGTACGTTGAACTTGTTTCGCACCGTACGTGGCCAACCGTACAACTTGGAGGTGCGGGCGGGTGGGCAAGAACAACAAAACTAAACACAAGAAGCAGTTCTAAACAAATTCGTTTTTCAGTTTAGATGTAAAAGCGGAAGAGCTCCAAGTGGCCTCCTTGTTGCGGAGGTTCACGGCTCTCACCCAGCCGCCGCCCTGATTAACACTGCAGGTGTATCGTATAAAATACAATTCTCGACGTCTGCTTCACAGGGCACGTTTTAAAGATCCCGTGAGGTCATTTGTAGCAAATGTCCATTGTGTGCCGGTGTCATGGTCCAAATTTTCCAAACTTCGTTTTATTTTTAAAATTGCACCGCAGATTACTCAATTTGGATCACGCGCGGCGATCGTCACCCCCCTTCCTGCGAACACTCAGCAGGACCCTCTTGGCCCATAACAATGAGATTTCGGCCGAGGCTTCGTTGGGTGAAAGGAGGTTAACACAAACCTGTCCTCGTGCGCCATTTAGTTCCTGCCGGAAGCCCTCCGTTGGCGAAGGGTGGAACCGTGTCCTAATAATACCTCTTGCCCAGGGCATGATATTAGCAGCTGTCACTGGTTATTATAGCTCGCGGTGCTTAATGCGGTCATTACTTCTAATTAGCGAAATGCATCTATGATGCACCAGGGTGACGTAAACTGCAACGTATAAATAATAATACGCTCGATGTGTTTTTTTCTGCTGGGATTTTTTTTTTAAAACAACCAAAAAAAATCCTGCTGCGTTTTTTTAGTTTTCCCTGCTGCGGCCACGGATTCAAACGTCGCCGCAGCACCGCTTCTGGGCCGGGTTTTCTCGGCAGCCTCGTGTCGCTTGCCGTTGTTGTTCCCCCCTTCTCCTCCTCCTCCTCCCTCCCCCCTCCCCCCGTGCGTTACCCCGACAGCACCATGGTGGCATCGTGATCCTGTCGTCCCGTGTTTATTCCCGGCTGTCCCCCCAGATGTGTTTTTTTGTGATGGTGGAGGGAGAGGTGAGTGGGAGGGGGTTGCAGCCGCCCCTGCTGTTGCGCGCTTTAAGCAGGGAGCTTTTAGTGCCATTGCCTCGATGTCAATGGGAAGCGATGATTGCGTTGGTAATGACGGGTCTCCGCTAAGTCGATTCGGCCTCAAGTGTGTACTCGGTGCGGTGTTTAAACATCAGCACTGGGGAGACAAATGCGGTTAGTCGTGGTTCTGGCCACAACACCCTCTCACTTGACGCGCTGGTCTTAATAGGTGATCGCTAACAGCACTTGCTCGTACAGTCTTTGCGGGATGCACGGGAGGATCTTTGTCTTTGTTTGTCATCTCAAATTAGTGACCTTTAAAAAAAAACCTGTGCAGTACATTGTATGGTGTATGTGCATCATGCCAGCACTATCAGCAGTGGTAGCTATAGTTAACATATCTATGGTTTCTAAATTACTGTGTATAGAATGACACGGTCTCCCAGATCGTAAGTGAAGCAATTCTGGTTAAGTTAATCAACTCTCTTCCCTTCAAAAATGATTCCTACCCGGTGATTTAAAAATTTCAGTTGCGTTAGTTACGAGGTCACTGACTTTAAGTGCTTTTGAACTCTGCCCTATGCCGCTAAGATGTATTTTATGGGAATTTAAGTTACCTAAAAACATTCGTTTAAATGTTTCAGTTTGTTCTGAGTGTTTTGTGATTTTGTTTCAACTGTTAGCGTATGTGTTTTACTGTAACTAAGTCTCCCTTAAAGGAGAGTGTGTCTCACGTGGTTTTAATGAAGTTACCGACTGAACAAATACAAAGGTATAGGCCAGTGAATAATAATAATAACGACGACAAATCACCCTCATTGCTGGAATCCGCATCATGAATTGTAATCGTGATATTAATGCAGAGAGCTGATGCGCTAAATGAATGAAATAAAACGATGAATTCATATTTCCACATTTCTCTCCATTCAACGTTTCCCCGAGGTCCTCTCCAGCCCCAGAGGAACCTCCCCCCCCCCCCACTAAGTTTATCCCTTACCGCTTTACCACCCACCACCAACCCACCCACCCCCGATCTTTTCCCCAGGGGTGCACGGTGCGAGCGATGTATAACACAGAGGTAGCACGACAACAAATTACCAGACACATCGCGTGTGTACGTCCATAGCTTGCAACCAACAGGGCGCGCGTGCGCGTGTGTGTGTGCGCGCGCGCGAGATTTTTCCACTCACAAAACGAAGGGAGAAACGAAAAAATGCATCGGGCTGCGGGAATCTGGTGTGTGTGCGCCCAGCGGTCTAGATATTGTGGTGCGTGCGTGTTGAAATGAAACGATGTCAAAGTGAACTGTGTTTTTATTTGACCAGGTAAGGCCCACTGAGCTGTATAAGCTCGTTTTTAGAAGCGCTCTCGCCACAATTGATAGCCCATCGAAGTGGCTTATGTGGAAACGTATCGCAGGCAAACACTCTAAACGCACGTTGATTCGCGTGACGACTACGGGGGAGAAGAGACACGCAAACACGAAATATACAGCAGCAGGCATCGTCAGCGTCGGGATTGAATCCACGACCTCCTGTATTCCGGGCGAGGCAGATAACATCTCGCCACCGCAGCATCGGCAAGAAAGGAGCGCGCTCTTTATGAGTGAACCTGAAACAACTGGCGAGGTGGTAAAGTCGCAGTGAAACCTCGGCAACGGACGCTGTCTCATTGTGAACACAGCGCCAAAGTGTAGCGCGCCTGTTGCCCACGTACGAACGCACGCACGCACGCACGCGCACGCACGCACGCGCGCGCTCGCTCGCCCCCTCAACTCCCTCCACCGGCTCACGGCCCTAATTTGAAGTTATGCTTGCCTCTGGCAAAAGTTAAATGAAGGCAGATTTACAGTGGTCACTTTTGGTTTCGTTTGACAGAATTATTATTAAAACAATTGCAAAGGGATTTTTTTTCTTAAATTAGCCGGAATTAAAACAAAGTATATCTCAGATAATTGGGGTCTGTGGATTTGTCCGAGCTACGGTTATGTTGTCGTTGTAGTGCTGAGCGCTTCTGCCAGGTGCTCGTTACCATTGGGCATGCGAGATCAGCTGCTACGGGATGGATTGTAATCCCAGCTGCGGCGATTGAGAGACAAAATTTTAGGGTCAACCCCAAGTTTGGAGTGGAATCAGTTCAGCCATTCCTGCTTCATTCCCAGCGCTCATTTGTGCAAATATCTCACCTGGACTTCTTTCGACTGCACAGTGATTGATAAAGATTTCTTCGAGTGCCAAAACCTGTGGCACCACCGCCTTGAATGAAACATATCTAGGTCAAGGTGTTCTTTGTCGCCAAAGCTTATCGTGATTGTCTTGTTGGATGTTCCTGTTTCCCGTGTGTGGCGATTTCAATGTCACATCACGTTTTTAGAGCCTCCGAAACCTGTCGCGCCGGTGTGCAGCGCTCCGTCAATAATCGATGGTGACGATGGCGATGACGACGGAATCATCCCCCCCCAGCGAGTGAATCGAGGAACTCGATCTTGCCACCCCCCGTTCACACCCGAGGCTTGGGCCACAGCAGAAGCAGCCACGAGGTCGCTGACTTCCCCCTCCCCCTCTCATCCCACGCCTCCCCCCCGCAGTACCCCCCCATCCCAACTGAGCCTCTACTCCAAGTCCCTCTGCCTCGCCGAGATCCCAGGTGTTACACACCGACACCAGTGCCCCTCGCTAGCGGATTCGTGCAAACGTCAGCGCCTTCAACTCATCGCTCTTGTAACGATTTGAGCCTAAAGCGCCGTGCCGATGATGCCCCCCCCCCACGCTCGCGCCCAGCGTCCGCCCCGTAACACGCAAATGAGGTCGTCGTTGTCGTTGTTGTCGTTGTTGTTGTAAAACTAAAGAAAGAGCCGCCGTCGTTTGGCGTTTGAATCGTCGTGAGGCCGCTGTACAAGCGGCGTTGTTACGCGGGCAGGAACTTTTCAGGAGGTGGGGGGGGGGCACCGGCGTTATGGGCGGTGTTGTAAACGCTGCCCCTTGACGTCTGTTAACATAACAAACGCTCCGTATGTCGGCACACGCGCCCGGTGTGTTGTTGTTTTTTTATACGGCGCAGGTGCAGTACGGTCGGTGGTTCGCACCGAGACGGGAGTCGCGAAGTGCGTGAGACTTCCATCGACAAGGCAACAACGTGCTCGCAGGAGATCGTCTAGCAAGTCGCATCCTAGCCTACAACACAGGATAGAAAGTTGCTTCCTAACCTACAAGACACTAAAGCGAGTATCTTCCTAATATACAAGATCGTCTAGCGAGTTGCATCCTAGCCTACAACACAGGACAGAAAGTTGCTTCCTAACCTACAAAATAGTCTAGCGAGTATCTTCCTAACATACAGGATAGTCTAGCGAGTATCTTCCTAATATATATGATAGTCTAGCGAGTATCGTCCTAACCTACAAGCAGAAAGTTTGCCTATTTTTCGCGTCGGTGATTTTTTACTAAGCAATACAAATATGCAAGGAATTGTCCAAATATTGTAACAGCATCCTCTTGAAAATTAGGATTGCCATTATGTCTTTAAAACTAGAAGTTACAAATAATACTACAAATAAACTTAGAAATGAGGATAACTTCTGCTGTCACGGGTTTTCTCCGGAAGTGGCTTCAGGTGGACGTTATCTATTTGAAAATAATGTGCTCATTTAGACAAACGCCGCGTGGTTCGAATTGAATGAGGAAATTCTGCACCAATGTAAGAAATATGTCCATCGCAAAAATATCCATCCTCTTGTGCATTAAAAAATATCTGCCTATATGTAAATACAAAGAGATACTTTACGTAAGAAACAGGGATGTCCGCACGGTGATGCGAACACGCAGATAAACGAACATTTATACCGATTTCTCGAATAGAAATCTCCATATTCTTGATGCAATGGTCTGTAACTCGCACGCCAAGGTTGGATCCAAGCAAAAAGGAAGAACAGCAAAGTCTTGGAACACAGCAAAGGGGACTCCGAGTCGCAGCACTTTCCTCTCTCTCTCTCTGTGCGTTCCCTATGTCGGTGATGTGCACGTCTTCTTCGAACGCTGGGGAGCCGAAAAAGCCCTCTGCACCAGCGTGGAAGGCACCCTCTGAAGCGCTCGCTCGTCACCGCGGCGTGCGCAATGACCACCACCACCACGTGACTTTTATTTCGTGTTGTGCGCGCTGCATTTAGCGCCACAGCGCGTGGATTTATAGCGATTATGTGTTTGCTGGTGACTGTGTATTTAATATCGGAATCGGCAAAACAAGTTGTTTAAAAAGTCAAACAGTCTGTGCGTTCCCTCGGAGCAGGCACCAGTTGCTCGCTTCCAAAAACAAAATGGTACGAGTGTTAACGGCGCATTTATTTATTTTTAATTAAAGGATATGAATTTGCTTGTTGTTGTGACCACGTTAAACTCAGCGGCAGTCCTCCCACTGGCTGAGACTACAACGAGTGGCACGCTGGTGCTCGCATTCGAGAGGGCCCACGAGCAACGATAGTTTTGTAAAACGGCTTTTGGCTGTGGCTCCTCTCCGCCCGTCTGTCTCGTTCGAGCTCACAGCAGGGACGCCAGGGCTCGCTCGGGCACAGGGAGCGCGCTCCGAGCGGCCGTTCATCTTGCTCGCATTGACGCTTCCGGCACGGGTTTGTCCACGCGGTTTTGTTGTTGGTGTGCTTGATGTTGTTGTTGTTGTTTTTGGGTTCACCTCCCCGACGTCCTGTCGCACGCTCGTCGCACTCATCCGCCGCGACAGTCCGCGGGGCCCTTTTCGGTTCGAACTTGTTCAGCGGTTTTTTTTTTCTTTCCGAGCGGCAAGTCTCAACATTTTCAAACCCCCACACTGCCCGCCCCCTTAGCTCTCATTAGCCACGGACCATTAGGCCTAATGGGATTGGTGGCACTAATTAGCGGTTAATTAGGCAAACAGCGTCCGGAGCGGATTGTGGCAAGGATCGTTGACCAAAACGGCACCCTCTGTTTGGCTGGTGGTGGTGGTGGCCGTGGCTGTTAGGGGGCTGTCACGGGAGTGGGAACGCGGTGAGGAGTAGGGGGGGGGTGCCAGGCAGATGTCGAGGTTCGGTTGCTCCCTGTTGCCCCTGACCACCCCACTAGCCCACCGGTGCACGGAGGGGATTACAAATAAACAGAGCCGCCTCTGTGGCCTCTCACTCGGTTGTTTATGCGCCGGGCCTCAAGGGGAGTCTCGAAGTTTTACAGCGATGATATATATTCATTTCGCCGGCGATACATTTATTATTAAATGTCGTGTATTCGTTGTGCGCGTGTCGATGCGACACGAGTGCGCGGTGCGTTTGTGATCGTGTCGATACGTGTTTGTGCCGCGCAGTGGTGATGTAGTGGTGAGTAAACTGCTTAACCATCTCCGCGACCTGAGTTTAATTCTCAGTCACGGTTGGATGTATGTTGAACTTCTTTCACACCCTACGTAGCCAGACCGTGCTAATCTGCGGTACATTAATCAGAGGTGCGGGAAATCATTGGTGAGTGATTGCTGAATTGGTGCGGAGTCTCCATCTACGTTTGTTCAGCATTAAAAGAATGTGTGCGAGTGTGTGTTGTTTGTGTGTGTGAGAGAATCAGCACTGGGAAGACAAAGGTGGCCAGGCTTGAGTATGACCACACCGACCCCGAGAGTGCAGTGCAGCCCTTAATAGGTGCTCGCACACAGCAAATAGTCTGTAAGGGGGTATTTGTCTTTGTTTACATACGCCAATGTATTTATGAGTATTTCTGCCCATAAATCTTGTGCAATGTATGTGACCGCACTGTGTGTTAAGTATTCCAAAGTGCGCACGTGTGCTGCCGTGTGAACTGATTTAAACAAAACCTTGCGGCTTTCTCGAATTACACCACTAAATGAAGCTGTCAAATTGCCGAACGCGTTACATATATTTTATTTTACATTAATACATAATGCTCCATATTATGGAGTATTCTTTGCTTACTCCTTGTTATATTTAATTTGTATAAAAAAAAAGTAAAGAAAAATAAATTGAGTAATGGCATGTTAAGTTGTAATACTTTAATCGCGGGGGGGGGGGGGGGAACGGCGGCGCGCTGCGCTCGATATCTCGCGGCGAGTGATACCTGAACCGGTCCTGGACTAAGAAATATGATGACTACCACGGCATGGAAAGGTCTTCGTAGAGCAGTGGATGGATCGAGGGTGTCAAATTAATCACAATTAGCGACCAGACAATTGAACCGCGTCCGTGTGGAAGTGTGTCATGCTGAAAAGGCCAACGGTGAAACCTCATGGATTCGATTAAACTGTTTTTATACCACACAAGTGAGTGGCGGTGCAATTGATGACATTATAAATAGCTCAACCAAATGAGGATAAATGAAAAGAGACATCAACTCCATCACCATTAACACGTTCCCCAAACGTGGATAATATTCTGGGCATATTCACTGATCGGGCTGTGAACAGGAGAATGAGCATTGCCTCAATGCTCAGCAAATTATCACTCTGTTTTTTTTACTTTGTGTTGTTTTGATGAAGACTCATTGAAAGCGAATGCTGTGGCACCACTGCCTTAAGTGAATTTATCTCTAGGCTAGGTAACCCACCTTGTTGACGCTTATCGTGATTAATTTTTTGGGGGGGGGGGGGGGGTTCCTCTGACCGCTGTGTGACGATGTCGACGTCCAATCACGTGTAGGGCCTCTCAAGCCGTCGCGCACGTGTGCGGCGCTACGTAAATAATCAACCTTGTGACGAAGACGACGATGGGCTACGTCATTATATTCCCCGAGTGAATCGAGGAGCTCCGACTCGGTCCTTCCACCATCGCCTTGCGCGTCACACCGAGGCTTGGGCCACAGCAGATGCAGCCACAGGGAACTGACACCACCCCACCTCCTCCTCCTACCCCCCCCCCCGCCCGCTGGGCCACCGCTCCAGGTTCCTCTGCCTCACTGAGGTGTTAAACGCCGATTGCGCAAGTGACCCTCGCTCGCGATTTCACGCATACGCCGGTGCCAGCCCCCTAACGCCTCGGACAAACGGAGGACATTAATGGAACGCTTCACTCTACTTAGACCTCTCTCCCACGGGGTTTCAAGTTGTTCCCGCGCGTTGCCGGGGCACGATGCTCGACGTTTCGCTCTCCCCCCCACCACCACGTGCCGGGGAGCTTCTGCGGGGACTTGAAGAAATGAAGAGGCTCTCTGTGTGACACGCGGGGCGAAACGCTGGACATCGCTGCGAACGACACGCGGCACGATCCCAAAACCCACATCGGGAAGAGCCGGGCGGCACAACCGCGAAAAACCAACGCAGCGCTCTTGCATGCTCTTTCCTCGTCACGGAGTAGGGGATTTCTTTAAAACGTGGAGTGGTAATAGGTTCAGCATCCTTAGCTCCCCCCCCCACCACCCCTCTTCACAGTCTACCACCAACCTGGCATTCCGCGAGGAATATATATATAATATGTAATATAGCCACTAAATAAAAGAGCGTGGGGGGAAAAAATGACCTTTGCTTATTTTTGGCAGCACTGAATGATTTGCGGCTGTGAGTTTGGCTCGCCGCTCGTTTTTTGGGGCAATAAGGAAGGCACTGTGCTTGGGCCTGAGAGCTTTTCAGCTCGAGTGTTTGAAGCGAAAAAAAAGAACGAGGAACGTTTTCTCTCCGTTGGGACCCGGGCGGTCCAGCTCTCTAAGCAGCCAGCGAAAAGCCATTAATTGTAAGCATTTTCCATGGGGGACCAGAGACGGTGGCGCTAATACTCTTTGGAAGTCACGGCGCGTCGAATGGCCCTCACCTTTTCAAACGCTGTCGCGCAAATTTTACACGCCGTTGGAAAATGTTAATTTCAAATAAGTGGCAGATTAACGAATATGAGGTTTGCATTTTGTATTGTACACGATTCCGCGGTGTTTTAGGAACGTGTCCAAAACCGCATTTGCGTAAACAACCGCGAAAATTGTGGAAGAACATAACGTTGAGTTTTTTTCCAGCACACAAGGCCGCATTCACTCTGAGATCCCAAAACATTAAATATTTCTTTTGACTCTTTTTTTTTTTTGCCCCCAAAAGTCGAGGATTCGCTTGCATCAAGCAAATGAAAACGTGGCAAAGCAACACAAATTTACGTCGTGAACCCAAATTTTTTGCCGCCGTGTCGGGCTGCTCGAGAGAACGGCACGGAGATGTTGGGCCCTCCACTCGCCTCTGCCTGTGGTGGCAGAGGCCTCGTGTCCGAGCTCATCTAGGAGGTCCACAAGTTGCCGGGTTAATGAAACAGAACTCCACAATTTGCACAATCGTGTGAGCGCAACTCACGGTTTGTCATTCGGAGGCGAAATGTTTTTTTGTTGTTGTTGTTTTGTTAATCATTTAGGGATTAGTCGGTGGCACACAACACGTTTCTTTACATGCTCGAATTAAGTATTATTAGTCGCTTTGAAGGGCAGCATTTGATTATTCTACTTTGGCGATTGTCTCTCTTTTTTAGTGCGATTGAAAAGATGGATATGCTTAAAACGCACTACTGTATTTCACGTTCTAATAGCTTCACCCTAATTACGTCTCTCCTTTCTCCGCCGTTGTAACTGCAGGGTTCTGTCAGATCCATTCAGCCGGTTTAAGTGACGCGTTATTTCATTCCGCTGCCACGGACGATGTTCTCAGGGCAGCAGAGAGCACTATGGTAACAGCTGCTCGGAGAGGCGTCTCTGCATTCAGGGCACACGCGTGCAGAGGCACCGAGCACTCCCCTGCCACCCTGCACAGCTCTGGCCGTACCCCTACGGCCTGTAACCCCGACAGCCACATCCCCTTGTACGTGTGCACGTGTAACGTCTTTCGCACCCCGTACATGGCCAACCGCGCTAATCGGAGGCGCGGAGGAAGGACAACAAACTAAACGCACAAAAGCAGTGATACAGAAATTAGTTTTCAATCGAGATGGTTGGGAAGTGCAGAGCTCCAGCTCCCGTCTAGTCATAACCACGACGGCCTGTGGCTGTCACGGATGTACTTCTCCAGTGCCTTCCCCTACAGCCTCTACCCCTCCACCCTGTAACTCCTCTCCAGTTGGACCCCAATTACCACGTATTCCTCCACCTGTACCCCAACTACAATGTATCCCTCCACCTGTACCCCAACTACAATGTATCCCTCCACCTGTACCCCAACCACCATGTATCCATCCACCTGTAGCCCAACTACAATGTATCCCTCCACCTGTAGCCCAACTACAATGTATCCCTCCAGCTGTACCCCAACTACAATGTATCCCTCCACCTGTAGCCCAACCACCATGTATCCCTCCACCTGTAGCCCAACTACAATGTAACCCTCCACCTGTACCCCAACTACAATGTATCCCTCCACCTGTAGCCCAACTACAATGTATCCCTCCACCTGTAGCCCAACCACCATGTATCCCTCCAGCTGTACCCCAACTACAATGTATCCCTCCACCTGTACCCCAACTACAATGTATCCCTCCACCTGTACCCCAACCACAATGTATCCCTCCACCTGTAGCCCAACTACAATGTATCCCTCCACCTGTACCCCAACTACAATGTATCCCTCCACCTGTAGCCCAACTACAATGTATCCCTCCACCTGTAGCCCAACCACCATGTATCCCTCCACCTGTACCCCAACTACAATGTATCCCTCCACCTGAACCCCAACTACATTGTATCCCTCCACCTGTACCCCAACTACAATGTATTCCTCCACCTGAACCCCAACTACAATGTATCCCTCCACCTGTACCCCAACTACAATGTATCCCTCCACCTGTACCCCAACCACCATGTATCCATCCACCTGTAGCCCAACTACAATGTATCCCTCCACCTGTAGCCCAACCACAATGTATCCCTCCAGCTGTACCCCAACTACAATGTATCCCTCCACCTGTACCCCAACCACCATGTATCCAATCTTAATTTTAGAACTTTCGTGACTGCAGGAATTATTATAATGTGTCCCTCCACCTGTAGCCCAACTACAATGTAACCCTCCACCTGTACCCCAACTACAATGTATCCCTCCACCTGTAGCCCAACTACAATGTATCCCTCCACCTGTAGCCCAACCACCATGTATCCCTCCAGCTGTACCCCAACTACAATGTATCCCTCCACCTGTACCCCAACCACAATGTATCCCTCCACCTGTAGCCCAACCACATTGTATCCCTCCACCTGTAGCCCAACTACAATGTATCCCTCCACCTGTACCCCAACTACAATGTATCCCTCCACCTGTAGCCCAACTACAATGTATCCCTCCACCTGTAGCCCAACCACCATGTATCCCTCCACCTGTACCCCAACTACAATGTATCCCTCCACCTGAACCCCAACTACATTGTATCCCTCCACCTGTACCCCAACTACAATGTATCCCTCCACCTGAACCCCAACTACAATGTATCCCTCCACCTGTACCCCAACTACAATGTATCCCTCCACCTGTACCCCAACCACAATGTATCCCTCCACCTGTACCCCAACTACAATGTATCCCTCCACCTGAACCCCAACTACAATGTATCTCTCCACCTGAACCCCAACTACATTGTATCCCTCCACCTGAACCCCAACTACATTGTATCCCTCCACCTGAACCCCAACTACAATGTATCCCTCCACCTGAACCCCAACCAAAATGTATCCCTCCACCTGTACCCCAACTACAATGTATCCCTCCACCTGAACCCCAACCACAATGTATCCCTCCACCTGTACCCCAACTACAATGTATCCCTTCACCTGAACCCCAACCACAATGTATCCCTCCACCTGTACCCCAACTACAATGTATCCCTCCACCTGTACCCCAACCACAATGTATCCCTCCACCTGTACCCCAACTACAATGTATCCCTCCACCTGTACCCCAACCACAATGTATCCCTCCACCTGTACCCCAACTACAATGTATCCCTCCACCTGTACCCCAACTACAATGTATCCCTCCACCTGTACCCCAACCACAATGTATCCCTCCACCTGTACCCCAACCACAATGTATCCCTCCACCTGTACCCCAACTACATTGTATCCCTCCACCTGTACCCCAACCACAATGTATCCCTCCACCTGTACCCCAATCACAATGTATCCCTCCACCTGTACCCTAACCACAATGTATCCCTCCACCTGTACCCCAACCACAATGTATCCCTCCACCTGTACCCCAACCACAATGTATCCCTCCACCTGTAGCCCAACCACAATGTAACCCTCCACCTGTACCCCAACCACAATGTATCCCTCCACCTGTACCCCAACCACAATGTATCCCTCCAGCTGTAGCCCAACCACAATGTAACCCTCCACCTGTACCCCAACCACATTGTATCCCTCCACCTGTACCCCAACAACAATGTATCCCTCCACCTGTAGCCCAACCACAATGTATCCCTCCACCTGTACCCCAACCACATTGTATCCCTCCACCTGTACCTCAACCACAATGTAACCCTCCACCTGTACCCCAACCACATTGAATCCCTCCACCTGTACCCCAACCACATTGTATCCCTCCACCTGTACCCCAACCACAATGTATCCCTCCACCTGTACCCCAACCACATTGAATCCCTCCACCTGTACCCCAACCACATTGAATCCCTCCACCTGTACCCCAACCACATTGTATCCCTCCACCTGTACCTCAACCACAATGTATCCCTCCAACTGTACCCCAACCACAATGTAACCCTCCACCTGTACCCCAACCACATTGTATCCCTCCACCTGTAGCCCAACCACAATGTATCCCTCCACCTGTACCCCAACCACATTGAATCCCTCTACCTGTACCCCAACCACAATGTAACCCTCCACCTGTACCCCAACTACATTGAATCCCTCCACTTGTACCCCAACCACAATGTAACCCTCCACCTGTACCCCAACCACATTGAATCCCTCCACCAGTACCCCAACCACAATGTAACCCTCCACCTGTACCCCAACCACATTGAATCCCTCCACCTGTACCCCAACCACAATGTAACCCTCCACCTGTACCCCAACCACATTGAATCCCTCCACCTGTACCCCAACTACAATGTATCCCTCCACCTGTACCCCTCAACCCTATATCCCTAAACCTACCACCCCTACCTAGGCCCCTGAACCTTACCCCCCCCCCCCCCACTACATAGCCCTCTTTCTTGTACTAATTTCTGAATTTGTTTATACATTTTTACAAATTTTCTTGGTAGTAGGGGCTTTCATTTGCTTGGTAGTAGTTGTACATGGGATTTAGTGCTGCTATAAATAATTCACGTACAGCGTTATGGGATGCTATTAGCATGACTGACGTTGTATAAAATGAAAGTATCATTATAACACACACGGTTTCCACTTATTCTCCATCAGTCCTGCGCTCCTCTGTGGTTGGCGATCCCAAATCATAGGTTTTATTTTAATCAACAAGTAACTTTAATTTTATAATGCCCCACGTTCTAATGCAGGCACCAAAGTGCAATGTTGCTGTGTCTGGGGCACCTTTGTCAAGATATGAATGGGCTGAATACAAAATAAATAAAACAATAATATATTGTAAATCGTTTTCAATAGGTTTGAAATGTTAACTGAGATATTAAAACAAATGTAACTTTCACTTTGCTGGTAACGTAGACGAGACTTAAGACGGTTAGACGTGCCCACGCCTAGACTGACATTGAAGTGTGGGAACCGATTTCCAATTCAAGAAAATTTATCTCAAATTTTCTGCCTTGAAGACTAAAGGAGCAAGTGATGTTAGCGACAACCTAATTAAGGCCATCTTTGTCGTGTGGCAGGACATGCAGCTCTGGAGGTGGTCTCTGTTAACCGCTCGTGGCGATGTGGAGGGGATGGGCTGATGACGAACCTTCTTGTTGCTGACAGCATCGTCTCGTTAGATGGACCAAGGCCACCTGAAGCATGAGGGGAAGTTGATAGTGTGGCCAGCGCCACGCTCGGCTTGCCTCGATGTCAAAACCGAGATAGTTTTTTTTATGAACTGCACCAGGTACCCATTTGAGGTTCGATAAGCCTAAAGGAATCAGAATCTCTATATATACCGGTGGAAATCCGATGAGCTATTAAGCTCTTTTCTACAGATGTCCAGTATGTTTCACAGATTTCCAGCAAGCCCAATACAGCACACATTCAAGTACGACTGCCAATGATGTACAGGCTATATGGCGCGGAATCAAACCCAAGTCTCTGAGACTGTTCCAAAATACGCTAACCTCTCTAGTGCCACTCCTCGTTGTTAGCACACACACACACACACGTCCTTATTGACGCATGTCATCACAATCACAAGACCAAACAAAAATATGGCGAGCAGTGGGTGCTTCCACGTGTTTCTGCCTGTCACCCCCTCTGGTCAAGACAACTGTTGGCTGCTGCGGTGTGGTTATACTTTTCCCTGAAATGTCTTCTGCATTCAATCTTTCCAGCTTATTTTGGAATTAATGCAAAAAAAACCGAATCCAACTAAGTTCGTACAATGAGCCCTTTGTCGAGAGCATATTATTCTAAATGCGTGTGCGCCTGGCGTCGCTGATTCTTTGCCCGGCGATTATTCGACGTTCGGCACAACTCTGCGTTTGCCAAACTTTGGGGCTTAATTTAAAGTGGTGGTGGTGGAGGAGGCGGTTCCTCTTTTTCGTAACCCCCATGTTTCATGACGCTGTGTTTGCTTAGTGCATGTTACGCGGGCTTTGACACGCAGAATGACACGCGGCAAACGCCTGTTCCACGTGCGCGCAGCTTCTCCGGCCTGCACACGTGCGCATTTTGCGCATGGGTTGGCAGGCATTTGGCAAACAATTAAGCGTTGGGTGTATTTTTTTCTTGCGTTTAAAGAAAAGAAGAAGTGCTCTTTCAGCAAAAGTAAGTCCTCCTCCTATCCAAGCAACCAACCAGGATAAAAGCAAACTATGAAAACTAAATCTTTTTATTTTAAACTATTAATCTATTTTTATTTTGCCAGGAAAGGCCCACTGAGCTAGCAGGCTGTCTTTCCGAAGTGACCTGGCCATAAATGATAGCTTAACGAAGTGACCTATCATGTGGACATTTATACCAACCAAATACTCTAAACGCACGTTGATTCTAAACGTGGAGGGAAAAAAAAACCGGAGGACCCGGAGATAAATCCACGCGACCACGGGGAGAACACGCGAACTCCAAATATAAAAGCATCGTCAGGGTCGGGATCGAACCCACGGCCTCCTGTAACGTGAGTGACATTCTTCTCAAATCGACGCCACGCAGTGCTGGCTCAAAACATCGTTGCCTACAATTGACCCACAATGCAACGCTTTGTTGCTGCCCGCCCGGCACCGTGGCCACTCACTCACTGCCACGTGCGGCTGCTGCCCGGCACCACCGCCAAAGTAGCAGCCGCAGGATTTCAGCCGTAAATCACGCCGGCGTTCTCCTGCAAATAATTGACTGCGATGGAAATGAGGTCGTTAACTTCCCTAAAGAGTGGCAGTGTAAGCACCGGCTGGCACTGCGTCGCCTCCTCGCGGCGCCAAACTCTCCACCTGATTTGCCAGGCGGGGTATGGGAATGTAATGCGATGCTTCGTGTGTGTACGTACGTGTGTGTGTGTGTCGTCGTGGGGAGCGGTGGTCTAGTGGTTAGTGCGCTGCGCTACGAACCCAGCAACCCGAGTTCGATTCTCTTTCACGGCCAACACCAGTGACGCTTATCTGAACCTGTCCTGGGCCTTCCCTAGATCGACTCAGCCTCAAATGAGTACCTGGTGCGGTGTGTAAAAACATTGCCACTGGGGAGATAAAGGCGGTCGGGCGTGGTGCTGGCCACGCACCCCCTCGTGTACCGTCCCGGCCTTCATAGGTGCTTGCTAGCAGCACTTGCCTCAACAGTATTTTCAGGCTATACGGGGGATCTTTGTCTTTGTATCCAGGTCAAACCCCTGCTGACTTTCCGGGGAAATTTGGTCATAGTCGTTGACTTTTTAATGCTTTAATTATCATGCTACTTTCGACGATATTAATTTATCTACAAACATTTGGTGACACTAAAAACAACATTGAGATTCTCCCCCTGGGTGCCTCTGGAGCACGTGCCAGTCTCCTCCTGCGCGAGCTCCCCGACAAGCGTTGCTTTGAAAAAACAAATTGTGTTTTGTTATTTTAACGAGCGAATCGTTTTCTAACACAGAGCCGCACGCTCTTTGCCGATCGCGGAGACTACGAGGGCGACGCCGTCCCCACACAAGGGGGGGTCGGGCTTTATCGCCGACGGGGGGGGGGTCCACGGCAGAGCGCAGCCGAGCGGAGTGGCTCAGAGCGACCTGGAGCGGCGGTGCGACGGCACGGAAAGGGTTAAAATCGAAATTTGAGGACAGCGCTGCCCGACGGTAGCGCCGTGGGCGACAACTGAAGCGAGACATTGTGGGCGCTGCCAGGGGCCTGTCGCTGGCAATTTGCGCGCAGGGTTAACACGCGTCACACCGCCACGCGTCACACCGCCACGCGTCACACCGCCACGCGTCACACCGCCACGCGTCACACCGCCACGCGTCACACCGCCACGCGTCACACCGCCACGCGTCACACCGCCACGCGTCACACCGCCACGCGTCACACCGCCACGCGTCACACCGCCACGCGTCACACCGCCACGCGTCACACCGCCACGCGTCACACCGCCACGCGTCACACCGCCACGCGTCACACCGCCACGCGTCACACCGCCACGCGTCACACCGCCACGCGTCACACCGCCACGCGTCACACCGCCACGCGTCACACCGCCACGCGTCACACCGCCACGCGTCACACCGCCACGCGTCACACCGCCACGCGTCACACCGCCACGCGTCACACCGCCACGCGTCACAACACGTGTCACTCCACCACGCGTCACAACACCACGCGTCACACCACGCGTCACACCACCACGCGTCACACCACCACGCGTCACACCACGTGTCACACCACCACGCGCGTCACACCACCACGCGTCACAACACGCGTCACACCACCACGCGTCACACCACGCACAAAGTCGCCGAGTGTTGTACGCGCACCAGAAGAGAGAGAGAGAAAACTAAAACATGTTTTTGTACGTGAAGGCTGTGCGGCAATGCGTGTAACGATCTGGCTGGAAAGGGCGCGAGCTAATACAAATAATATTTGCAACATTTCGAACTAAAAAGACGTCATTTGTTGTTCGTGATTTGAAGCGGTGCATACTTTTTTTGGCTGCGAAAAGTGCAGTCGTTTCAACGGCTCGCCGCGCCTTTGATGTCGTGGCTTACGAAGTGCGATTGGAGACCGATAAATGATTTGAGCGGAAGGTGTGAAGTTGCGCCACGTTGCGCTCGCAGCGTTACCCCTTGCGGGAACGTGGCCCGCCAAACGGAACGCGTTCAGGGCGTGATAATCTTCGGGAATCGGCACGCACCGGAGTTGGAAGTCAAATCAACTCTCTGCGATTTGTTATTGAGAACGTTTGGAAATGTCTACGCGGATTATTTCCCATCCGCATTCCTCTCTACCTTTTCCTTCATCCAGAAGTGTATTGACAAAAATTATGTAATTAGTTGTATTAATATTCAAAGTGTGTTTCCACATTCCCAGTGGCATATTAGTTTCAATAAAATATATGTATTTATGTTTTTTTCTAATTATACATTTCCTAACACCTTTTAAGTTTCACTCGTGTAAAGAGCGTTTGTTGGCGCAAAGGGAAAAACTGGAAACCCAGTGCGAGTGAAATGCGCGTTGTAAATACAGCATAGAGTGGTGGGTGGATGATTGGGTGGGTGGGTGATTGGGTGGGTGGGTGGGTGATTGGGTGGGTGGGTGGGTGATTGGGTGGGCGATTGGGTTGGTGGGTGATTGGGTGGGTGGGTGGTTGAGTGGGTGGCTGGGTGGTTTGGTGGGTGAGTGGGTGGATGGTGAGTGGATGGATGGATGGTTTGGTGGGTGGGTGGTTTGTAGGGTGGGTAAGTGGGTGGGCGGATGGGGCTAAAAACTCTAAATTGTAAGTCAATGGTCGTCACCGGCGGTGGTTTTCATTCAGAGTTCCAGTTCAGCAAACACCCATGATCTTATATATATAAAAAATGCCCATGCGTGTGAATTCAGTTAAGTGAATCAGCATACACTCGTAGGTTGGAGGTTGACCTACAAGCGTAGGCAGTAGCCCGCCCACAGTTTGATGCAGCAATGTGTACAATTAAGCGGCGGTGGCCGCAGCGTTCACTCGAGCTCACACTGCGGGTGAGAGGCAGTGCAGAACGCACGACGGGACGAAAACCGATCGCACCCCTTTCTCATTTAATCTCGTGTTTAATATTTACTTAAACTTTTGTTTTAACATTGACTGTGTCCGTGCCCCATCCTGAGTTCTTGTATGCACCCTCCTCTCCCTTCGCCCCCCCCCCGCACCTCTTTAAACAAAGGTCACGTGGCAGGCCCGGCTCATGGGCTGCGTTTGCCGAGCCGCCGTTGCGTCGGAGCATTGCGAGCTGGACGGCTCTGCACCCACGGCTGCCGGCCGTCGTTTTACATCGCACGACCACCCCCCCCCCCCCCCCCAAGTCCTAAAGTATCGAAGCCCCGCAACTTACAACCAACCAAAAAGGCAGCCCCTGCCCCCCACCCCGCCTGCTCACGACCGCCGCCGGCCACGTGAAATTGAAAGGATGACTCCCTGCAGAGCTAGCCACCACCCCCCCCCCCCCACTGGTTCAACAATCCCTGGATATATCGTGAGTAGTAATTGTGCCTTGTAAAAAAAATAATAGAAAACAATAAAAGAACTGCATTTATTGAGCTATTTAAGTGGAGTGTTTAACAAGAAAAAAATACAAATACCCGTTGCGTGACGCATGCAAGTGTGTGATGGGGCCGTTGTCTGGTATTGATCAGAGGTCCGATTGAAAGCAGGTGGAGAGGTCTTGCTGTGCACGTGTGTGTACGTGTGTTTGTGTGTCTGTGTGTAAGTGCGTGTGAGTGGGGAGCGGTCGTGTAGCCGTTCGCGCGCTGCGCTTACGAACCCGGCATTGATTCCCGCCCACGGCGAACACAGGTGACGATTATCTGAACCGGTCTTGGGCCTTCCCTAGGTCGACTCAGCCTCAAAATGAGTACCTGATGCGGTGTGCAAACATCGGGCGTGGTGTTGGCCACCATCCCCCTCGTGTACCACAGTGCCGGCCTTCATAGGTGCTGCTCGCTAACAGCACTTGCCCTAACAGTCTGTTTTGTAAATAGGGGGGATCTTTGGCTTTGTGTGTGTGAGTGTAACAACGCCAGACAGCAGGACGCACATGGGCCCGTCTGTTTGCTATACGAGATCTCGTTAACGGCACACCCCAACTCCTTTCCGTTCTCATTACATATTTTCTGGAGCCGTTTTAAAATTCGCTTTTCTCTCTCTCTCACTCTCTTGCGCCTCCACTGCTAAGCGTGAAGAGGCTGCTCGCGTTGCACCTTCCGTCGGCTTGCTCGCAACGAGAGAGACGTAGAGAGCGAGCCACGGATATCCAACAGGCGGAGTAAACTGAGCAGCGGTGCGCGGAAGAATCAGAAATCCGATGAGCTGTAAAGCGCTTTGTCCACAGATGTCCAGTGGAGGCACGGGGTAAGAACGTTACAACAACAAACAATACATAAACACCACGACAGGAGTGTAAAGTACAAGAAAGTTACAAACAAATCACCCAAACGCAGACAAATAAAAGTAAACCATGCCCATCCTACCAGACAAAGCCCACTGAGATATTCACTTATTTTTCAAAAACGACCTGGCCCACACGTAATGATAGCTCAACAAAGTGGGCCCGTCATCATTGGGAACCGTGGATCGATGGCACGACGCGCCACGCCTTTTTGTTTGTACTTTATTTACACTTTGTACGTATATTAAAAAAAATATATATAGAAAGCTGTCTTATTCTTGGTTCTTTCGGTAAAGTCACGTAGAAGGGAAGCAATAAAATAATAAAAATATAAAACAAAATATAAAACAATATTTTATTTTATTGTTTTCCTTCTACGTGACTTTACCGAAATAACCAAAAATATGAATCCCTGCAGTCACGAAAGCTTTAAATCAAAATATAGCTGTCTTGTTCGATACAAATTAACGGAAGAAAATTATCAAATGAATCATCTCTAACTTGTCCAGAATTAAACCGAGTCGTTTCTCTCTCTCTCCCTGCATGCCTGGACACTTTACGTATTTACATTTGACCGAATACTTCTATAAACATACAGATTTTTTTTTATTGTTTTAATTTGTGCCGTATAAATATCGCCGCAATATGCACCTTTGCTAAGCAAGAGATTGATATGACCTGGCCGTCGAATAAACCCCTCGAGTTGCACCTTTGAGCTATGATCCCCGTTCCACGTTAAGTACGTTGAACTTCTTTCGCACCGTATGTAGCCAACCGTGCTCATCGGAGGTGTGGGGTAAGGACAACAAACTGGACGCGACCCCTCCTCATCGCCCGGTCGCCACTCAGCAGTCACTCCACTTCGCTCACAACGCAGCGCTCTCATATATATATGAACTTGATCGAAGTAAATAATTGCTTAAACCTTTCCAATCATAATAAAACAAATGTTCGTACAGTCAAACCCCGGTTTACGCCGGGGATGCGTTCCTGAAAGGTGCGGCGGCAAATATCGAAACGACGTTCATCAAAGCGATTTCCCCCACCCTCCCCACGATAGCATACATCAGTGCCGACCTTATTAGAGACCAATTCACACCTCATTGGTCACCCCGTACCCGTATAAATCCCAACGTTCCTCCTACAAAAACCCATCACAAGGGAGAAACACAAACAAATAGACAAAATAATGGTGCCCGTATTGCAACGGCTGTAAGCCGTATGGACGTGAAAACTCAATTAGCATGTACAAGAATACGGGATAACCCTATGGGTTGACATGTATGCGATAGCTAAATAAAGACAACGGAGGTTGATGGTGATGCTGTGTCAATGGGCCCATCTTCATCATCGACGAACCCACAACGCTACATTAAATCACTAAAAAAATACTGTACTCAACACTAGCGTACAGCACTAAACTTGAAGACAAATGATACGAGGTACAATAAGATACGGTACACTACGTAGAAGCAATCACGAATACTGTACACACATAATATATTGTACTATACAGTAGGGTACATTTCTTTGTGCGTGACGCAAAGTGGTTCATGCACAGCGTTGTGGGTTGAGGCGACGCAAATCGAGTAGCGGTGTTAATAAAGTGACGACGTATGTGCGAAACGACATATAACGAGGAGACGTAAATCTGGGTATTATATAAAATAATAATGATGATGTAAGAACACTCCTGGTGCTGATGATGATGACGACGGAGCAGATACTGGCAGTGGTTGGGAAGTAAGGCGTGGGTTGAGAGTAGGTGGCTTAAGTGGACTTTTTGTTTGAATGATTAAGTTCCTGTTGCAACCAATGTGGGGATAAAAGGTGGATTGTGAATGTGGTGCAATCAAGTTGGCATGGGTTGTCTTCAAAGAAAACAATAATGGTTCTAAAACTTTATCAACAAGACACTCCATATCACAGTGTATATGTTACACACGGACAGCTAATACTGGTAATCCATGCTGTACCTACTTAGAGCAGCATGCCCTGCAAAGGACCTCTGCATCGGGACATCGTTACATGAACTGCCCGTTCAGAATCAGAACATTTATGTACACAGGAGGAATCCGATGAGCTATGAAGCTCTTTTTCACAGGCGTCCAGTAGGGGCATGTCAGAACGTTACAACAACAAACAACACGATTGGAGTGCAAACTATAGGAAAGGTAAACAAATCACTTTAAAAGAAACAAATTAAAGTCAACTATATATATATTTTTTGTTATCTTACCAGGTCAAGCCGACTGAGCTATTAGCTTCTTTTTCAGAAGCGACCTGGCTATCACAAATGATAGCTCAACCAAGTGGCTTATCATCACGTGGGAATCTAGCGCAGCAAAATCATAAAAACAACAACAACAATAACAATAATGATGATCTGTTAGAAGGGATTATCACGCGCAGGTGTGCTCGCACATCCTCATCATCAGCACGAGGAGGGGGGGGGGTAGACGTGAATTCGACGAGGGCAAGAAGCAAGAGCACAGCCGCTTGAAGTATCCCCCCCTAGCCCCCCCCTCTAGCCCCCCCCCTCTAGCCCCCCTCTAGCCCCCCCTCTAGCCCCCCCTCTAGCCCCCCCCCTCTAGCCCCCCTCTCTAGCCCCCCCTCTAGCCCCCCCCCTCTAGCCCCCCTCTAGCCCCCCCTCTAGCCCCCCCTCTAGCCCCCCCCCTCTAGCCCCCCTCTAGCCCCCCCTCTAGCCCCCCCTCTAGCCCCCCCCCTCTAGCCCCCCTCTCTAGCCCCCCCTCTAGCCCCCCCCTAGCCCCCCCTCTAGCCTCCCCCTCTAGTCCCCCCTCTAACTCCCCCTCTAACTCCCCCTCTAGCCTCCCCTCTAGCCCCCCCCCTCTAGCCCCCCCTCTAGCCCCCCCCTAGCCCCCCCCCTAGCCCCCCCCCCCTCTAGCCCCCCCCTCTAGTCCCCCCTCTAGCCCTCCCTCTAGCCCCCCTCTAGCCCCCCCTCTAACCCCCCCTCTAGCCCCCCCCTCTACCCCCTCCCCTCTAGCCCCCCCCCTCTAGCCCCCCCCCCCCCCCACTGGGGACGAGCGTGCGCGTGGAGGTGGCGGCGTTAACCACGTGGAGCAGCCATCGCGTCAGAGGCCGCGACCGCTCGTCAGCGACATTCTTCTGGGATCGCGGAGCAAATGGGTGACGAACATCAGCGGAGGCAGGGTTACGCGTGAGCACATCCACTCCCGCGTGAGCCCATCCACTCCCGCGTGAGCCCATGTCCTTCCGCGTGAGCCCATCCACTCCCGCGTGAGCCCATCCACTCCCGCGTGAGCCCATCCACTCCCGCGTGAGCACATCCACTCCCGCGTGAGCCCATGTCCTTCCGCGTGAGCCCATCCACTCCCGCGTGAGCCCATCCACTCCCGCGTGAGCCCATCCACTCCCGCGTGAGCCCATCCACTCCCGCGTGAGCCCATCCACTCCCGCGTGAGCCCATGCCCTCCCGCGTGAGCCCCGTTCACCGGACTGCGGGCCACGCAATTGGATAATGGTGGCCTCACGCGTGTTTTCTTGTTCTTTCGTGTGTGTTGTGATGTATGGGAGCACAGGACCAGTTCAGCAATCACTCGCCACTGATGGCCGCTCGCATCAAATTCAGATGGGCGGGTCGGCTGCACACTGCGCTAACCGCTGCGCCACCGCTCCACCCCCAGGCAGCACAACGACTTATATGGTGAATAAAATGAATTACGCGATGAGCTACACAATTGAAATGGCCTTCGATGTGCTGTCGGGTTAAACCGCGTGCTGTTCGGTGTGATGTCTGACGTTTCGCCCCACGTTCTGGTGGCTTTTCCAGGAGCTGAATTGAGCGGCTTTCTCCCTCGCTTTGATTGAACAGCATTGCCGGCAGCCAGCCACACGGCGGGCAACACGCCAACAGCACGCGGAACAAACTGAAAACACATCGGATGCCTTTTAAATTGTGTAGCTTATCGCGTAATGATTTTTTTTATTGACCATGTAAATTCACGAATACAAATAAACCGTGCCACTAATGTGCTGCCTGGGGGTGGAGCTGCGGAGTGGTGGTTAGCGCAGTGTGCAATGAACCCGCCGATCTGAATTTGATGCAAACGGCCATCAGTGGCGAGTGATTGCTGAACTGGCCATGCGCTCCCCCCTTCACTTACACGTAATGACCAACGTGGTGCGGTATGGTTAAACAACCCTCCGAATCATCAACACAGATATGTGAGGCCTTTCATTCAGCAGTCTATTGTCAAAGGACTGTACTTGTTTTTTTTGTATAACGATTATTACATCATGTACGCCTTTTGGCGTCCTCTGGTCTAACACCGTTTGAGACGAGGCTCAAAAGAAAGCTGTCTCTGGTGTGGATCAATCAGTTTCAAGGACAATGCATATATTATCAGTGTGTTTTTTTGCATTCTGACAACAAGCATTGTGGTTAATGCAGACATGATTCCTTGTAAAAGGTTTCAGTTTGGTGTTTTAACATCTTAACACCTGTTTTTTTGCCAGAAAGAAAAGGGGAAAAACCTATTAACTTATTGTTACATGTAATAATGTTTTACCTGCTCAAGTGGGTTACTGAGAAGTGCGGTTTTGGGTTCGAACTCACGGGTTTTTTTCTGTAAAAAAACAATGTGTCGTTGCTTCTACCCATTGCATTCCAATTGCGCCACCAGCATCACGGTTTACGATACCCACACGTCGATCCGGGACTCTCTCGCAGCAACAACAAAAAGCGAAACGACTTTTGTCAGAACGTCACTCGAAAATGTTGTCATGGACCTGCGCTTGGAGCCACTCTGAGTGGACCTCCTCGTTCGCATTACGCGGTGCACTAAAAAGTATTTGTTGCACATTCATTAAACCATTATACGTGCGAATTAATTCCCAGAGCCGGAATTTTTGCCAAATTAGGTGATACACATTTGTATTTATTTTCAAAACGATGGCTTTGTTTGTGCGGTAATTGTTGAACGGGCCCGACACCATCAACTCGTGACGCTTGTGAACTCGGTTCAATCACTGGTGGTTGAAACCCCAGATTCTGACTCGGGCTCTCATCAGTGCTGGCTCTGTGCTGTTGTTACACAGCGCTAACCCCCCTCGCCCCAGAGTCACTCCCGGCCACCTTCGCCCTGAGCTCTGATTTTGCGATTAGAAGGGACCGCAGCACTTTCATTTGATTGGGCGCGTTAATTGTTAACCAAGTAAAGTGACATTCCGCCTGGCACAGTGGGCACACGGTGCCCCTACGTTAATGTCACTTACATTTCAGGAATGTCCCATTAGTGCATTGCTGAGCCGTGAGAGAGTCAGAGCGAGCGAGATTCGGAGATGATGAAAAACCCCAATGAGGGAGTGCGGGCACACAGGGTTGTTACTGCCGCCACTGCCGCTGCTGTACGAAGGTACGACGGATTTATTGCAGCGGCTGCGAAGTTGTTAAAGGGTCACGGCTCGTTCTTTTGGAGAGAGAGAGAGATAAATAACAGCGACGATCAGCGAGAGAAGTGGCTCTTGAAAAACGCCCGTGGTTAAAACGCACGAGTGTTCAAATGTTTAAAAAACAAATTCGCGCGCAGGGGATGAGTGGTGCAATACAAACAAAGATTCGGATTATATATATAAAGACAAAGATCTCCCATATAGCCTTCACAGACTGTTAGGGCAAGTGCTGTTAGCGAGTTGCACCTATGAATGCCGAAAGGGCACACGAGGGGGGGGGGGGTGTGTGGCGAGCACCATGCCCGACCGCCTTTGTCTCCCTAGTGGCGATGTTTACGACACACCGCACTCGGTATTCATTCGAGGCTGAGTCGACCTGGGGGAGGCCCAGGATCGGTTCAAATAATCGTCACTGGTGTTGACCGTGAACGGGAATCGAACTCGGGGTCGCCCGGTTCATAGCGCAGCGCGCTAACTACTACACGACCGCTCCCCACGTGTGTATATGTACACACACAAATACTGGCATCACCAACTTTCTATTGGCTTTAAAGTCACACTCCAGGAAAAGTGAATGACTCGGTTCACTGATGATGGCGACTGTGTATGTCAGTGTTCTTCACACATTTTCAGAGGAGGACACTTTCGCCGATAAGACATCATTAGTGTGAAGGCCGCCACACACTGCGAAACCATTGGGGGGGTTGAAAGCAGCACGATGGTTATGATGGGGGGGGGGGGGGTGTCACGTGTTGTTCTATTGTCGGAGGCCCCACTAAAGCCATTGGTTCGCTGGCCTTGCAATGAAGAACACCGGTTTACGTGTTAAGCACGAGACCCAAAGCAACCAGGAGCATGAGGCTCAGCCGAGCCTACGAGTGACGCCAGTCAACCTTCGCATATCGTGTAGAGTGCGTGGAGCAGTCACGCCGTGATCTTGGTGTGACCGGAATTGAATTCCAAGTCACTGCTACCATCAGTGGCGAGCGATATTTGTACGTGTGTACGTTGAACTTCTTACGCGCCGTACGTATGCAACCGTGCCAAGCGGAGGTGCGGATATCCGAGCCGGTCCTGGGTCCCTTTCACCAATCGGCAAGGGTGGTGAAGTATAGACGTGAAGTATAGACAAACAACCCACATCGCCGACGTGGCTTGGTGAGACGTTTATCCAGCAGTCAATGGATAAAGGATTACGAATAATTGTATTTTATTGTGCTTATTAATCGATAACAGGTTATTTTCCTGCGTACAGTATGAATCTAACACAGTTATCAGATTGTGCGGCACACAACATCCATCCAACATGAGTACACAACGAGTACACACATACCGCGACTCACGAAGGTGGCTGGAATTGCATAGGGGATGCACGTACGGATAACAGATACATGCACACCCACACAGGTACACACAGGTGATAGGTACATATACAACGGTGATAGGTATGCACAGGAGAAAGGTACACGCAGGAGAGAATTGAACGCAGGTGACAGATGCTGACCGATTACACGCCGGTGACTGGCGCACGCAGGTTACAAATAAACACAGGTGACATGTACACACAGGTGAGAGGTACACACAGGTACACACATGTACACATAGGTGACAGGTGCATGCAGGTATACGAGTCGGCGCGTCACGCTGCTCGCAGGCGCGTGTTGGTTTAAGCGCAGTGTTTGGTGCCTCGTTCCCCACGACCACGGGGCATTGATGTTTAATGAGACACGCTTTGATGTACTTAAGGGTTAGGGGCTCAGTTTCAGGGTTATCATCATCATCACCACCATCGTGATAATGTGCTTTGTTATTCAAGGCATGTATTTCAGGAGGATCCTGCTTGGGAATTGTTGCACCTATTCCACCGATTCCATCAATGGCACGTTGGGGAAAATCGGGAATATGTACAAGGACCCCCCCCCCCCGACTCCCGCCCCCCCCACCTATACGAGGAAAATATCCGCACAGATGGATTCAATCCATTGCTATACTGCCATCACGTGGCCACCTCACAGCCTAAGAAAACAACGCACGTGGTGTTTTTCTCTCTCCCTAAGGTAGCGGTGCGTCCAAGCAGCACTCACCGGGCTGAAGATCCCTGCTGAGCTTCAAACATTTAACGAGTGCGGGCGAATTCACGGTGATTTTCGACTTTTTGACACCAGCTCGCGGTCTCTTCAGAGGCATCACTGTCGAAGTCTATCACACTCCTCGTTAGTATAATGGTCAGTATCCCCGCCCCCCTCCACTGTCAGATGTCTATATTCTTGGTTCTTTCGGTAAAGCCACGTAGAAGGGAAATAAAAACTAAAAACAATAACAACTATTTTTATTTTATTATTTCCCTTCGACGTGACTTTACCGAAAGAACCAAGAAAATGAATCCCTGCAGTCACGAAAACTTTAAATCGAAATGTCAGTTGTCGATTACACGTTACGAAATGAGATATAATCAGTGCAGACAATTGTGTAACGTCTGATCGCAATTACAGGACATTACATACTGAGTAGGGGTTCTCAGGGAGAGCAGGCATCAGATGTGCCTCGTCACCGTATGATGAATGTTAATGTCAGTATCAAGCGTTTCACACTTCGCAACGCGTGTAGCGGGACGTGTGTGTGTGTGCCCGCACTGTGGAGGAGGCTCGTGAAGAACGCTGTTGCTGCTGCTGGGCATTGGGGAGGTAGTCGCACCTTCAACAACAACAACGGAGGGCAAAGGAGCGACGCTCGTAACAACGAGCGGAGCGCCGGGCGGCTAAAAACACCGCAAGTTGGCATCGTAGGGAGGCACAGGTGGTGCATCTGACGGTCATCTCAGACATTCAACCCATGGCACCTGGGTCTGTCCCATGACCTGCCAGCTCTTCATGTGGCCTGTGCACTTAGCCTGGCACAAGCGCCGTGGTGATGTCACCTCCACTTAGCCTGGATGTTGTGTGCGCACTTTCCCGCATGTTTCAATACAATCGTGTAGAGTATTATTAACAACGTTATACTATTCGGTGAGCTTGAACCATACAAAAAGGTTGATTAAATATAATTACAGGCGTTTGTTTTAAACCTTCACTGATAGTTATGAACAATCGCGTTTCAGCCGACTGGGTTTCTACTTCTTCTGCAGGAAATTATTTCTTCATTACAGAGTTCCGTGGAGTACACGGGGCTAATGGATGCATTTTCAAGTCGTTCTGAACACAAATCGCCGTGTTTTGCATCATTATCTTACATTTAAAAATACTATAATGTGACTTAAAAGCCTGGCCGAGTCTGATAACAGTTAAGTAGGTAGTAGGTTTTTACCCTTTTAAACTGGTACAAAACTGACGGCATCAAGTTTGCAATAACCACAACACACCACAAGTATTGTGTTGTGGTTATTGCAAACTTGATGCCTTGAATAAAGGTGTGTTGTGGTTATTGCAAACTTGATGCCTTGAATAAAGGTGTCAGTTTTGTACCAGTTTAAAAGGGTAAAAACCTACTACTCTATTTTGCCACTGGTAAAAGAGATCTCATAGAGTTAAGTAGTTCCCAATAATATATGACCCCCCGAGTCTTAACCTGAGCTACCGTATCCTATACAAATTACGATACCGTCGGTGTATATACAGCGTGTCGAAAGAGTCGATACATCACGAGACGCTGCAACTAGGGGCAAGGATGCAAACATAAAGGTGCATTCACACAAGGTGAATCAAGTACATCGCAACAACAAGAAGACAAAAACACGGGTTGCACGTATATACGTTGAACTTTTTTCGCACCGTACGTAAGCCAGCCGTGCTAATCGGAAATGCACAGATGGAACATCGAACCCAGGTCGCCAGGTTCATAGCGCAGCGCGCTAACCGCTACACTACCGCTCCCCACAAGACACACACAGACACACACAGACACACGCAGACACACACACAGACACACACAGACACACACACAAAGAACAAAGAACCCCCGTATAGCCTTTAACAGACTGTTGGGGCAAGTGCTGTTAGCGAGCACCTATGAAGGCCGGAACGATACACGAGGGGGTGGGTGGCCAGCACCACGCCCGACCGCCTTTGTCTCCCTAGTGGCAATGTTTACACACCGCACCAGGTACTCATTTGAGGCTGAGTCGACCTAGGGGAGGCCCGGGACCGGTTCATATAATCGTCACTGGTGTTGGCCGTGAGTGGGAATCGAACTCGTGTCGCCGGGTTCATAGCGCAGCGCGCTAACCGCTGCACTATCGCTCCCAGACACACACAGACAAAGATCCCCTGTATAGCCTTAACAGACTGTAGGGGCAAGTGCTGTTAGCGAGCACACAGACACACACACACGCGCGCGCCGCCTCGAGTATCGCAGCCCCGCGCGGATCGACACGGCACCGCTCTGATGATAACGAGTGGAAGGTGGTTTTCGCGGCTCGTGTAAGCGGTTTGTTCAGCTGACCGAGTGAGGATGTTCTAATTCCCTTCCACCAGTCGACGAGAGGAGCCGCCCCCCCCGCCCCATCGCTAAGATCGGACCACCTGAGCCCATTCACCTCCGCCCGTGTTCCCGGAGAACAAAAAGCGGGGCGGAGGGGGGGGGGAGATATATTTTTGTTTTTTAATCTTTATCTGAGCACACAACGCGCACTCGTGAGCAGTTTGAAAGCGGCTCGTTCCGTTTGCTTTGCGCAGCATGGCTCTGTTTAATCAGCCGTCGAGGGCTCGCGCGGCACGCGCCGTGTCGTCTGTAAACAAATGCGTGCGCGGGGAAGATTATTGAAGGTGCTGTCGATTATCCATCTACACGGCAGCGGAGACCTTTATTTGCTGTGTATGTATGTATGTACGTTGAACTTCTTTCGCACCGTACGTAGCCAACCGCGCTAAGCGGAGGTGCTATGAAGAAGGGTCCTAGCCAGGAACGTCGGCGATTTATATATATTTTTTCTATCTACGTGACTTTACCGAAAGAAGCAACGAGTATTTATATATTGTTTTACTTTTAAGGCCAATGTGGCGTTGACGAATGTGAGGTTTACTTAGATGGCTGTTGGGCCGAGTTTAACGTCTCATAGGAATATTACTGAAACGAGTAAGAATACCGGAATGATTGCACATTCTGGGTGATTTTATCACTCGCCGAAAAATCATCGTAAGTTGTATTTAATATACCGTAGGATTGAGAGATATGGCAGGCGGTTTGGAAAGGTCTTCTTCTTCCCGCAGTTGATTTACCATGGCTGATGATGATATTGTTGTTGTTGATGATTTATAATAAAGGGTTTTGGGTTAGATCGCGTTATTTATAAATGTGTCGTAACCCTCCACCACCCGACACGGCCTACCAGCCCACCGGTGGGCTAAAGTAGTGAACTATTTGTCTTTTGTCAACGTGACACTTTTTTACTTATTGGCCGTGTCGGGTGGTGGATGGTTACAACACATTTATAAATAACGCGATCTAACCCAAAAACGTTTATTATGAATAATATTGGTCGCGAAAGCCTCCGTGTTAAACTGTTGTTGTTGATGTTGTCAGGATACGCCCGCTCCAGAGGTGCACGTGACAACAGCCACAGCCGTAGCGAGATGCTGTGCGACCGGGCGTGGATTCTATTTTTGGGTAATCGATTCAGCTAACATGGAACCATGGGTAGGGCCCCCCATTGAGTACCGTAATGAATACAAGTAACCTAAACTGTTTTTATTTTACCAGGTAAGGCCCGCTGAGCTTCTATCGCTCTTTTTTTCAGAAGCGACCTGGCCACAAATAATCACTCAACGAAGCAGCTCATCGCGTGTAAATCTATAGCAGCCCAACACTCTAAACGAACGATGTTGCTTCTAAATGTGGAAGGAACAAGCCGGATAACTCGGAGAAATACCCACGCGGTCACGGGGAGAGACACTCCAAAATATACAGCAGCAGGCGTCAGGGTCGGGATCGAACCCACGACCTCTTGCATACCAGGGAAGGTAGTTAACATCTCGCCACCGTGAATATGTACCACCACCACCACCACCCCTCCCTCCCTCCTACCTTTCGATGAGCCGTGCATCGCCTCCTCTGGTTTTCGAACTCTCCCGGCCTGGGGGCTCCTGTGGACGACGTAGCCCGGGGGGGGCCTCATCCCCTCCGCGGGGGGCTGGGACCACGACTCGCGTCGCTGCGCGTGGTGCACCCGCGCCTCCACGCCGCCCCCCGCGCTCAGCGTCCCGGCTGGGGTCCCCGTTGGGGTCCCCGTTGGGGTCCCCGTTGGGGTCCCCGCTGGGGTCCCCGCTGGGGTACCCGTCAGGGCGCCGCGGCCGAAGCCATCACTCAGAGCTCTCTTCATCATCATTGCCGGGCGCCTACGGCTTCATTGAGGGAGACGGCGCGGGTTGGACGGGGCGGTTGTGGCGATCGGAGGAGGGAGGACCTGCCGAGGACAAGAAGCACGAGACATTGGTGGGGTTGCTATGGGGGGGGGGGGTGCGATGTGTGCGTGATGCGTGGCCGTGGGGTGTAATTTACACCCAACGCCCTATCATCACGATCATTACCATCGTGCTGTCCGAATCGTTATCACCGTCATCATTCTCAGAGACAGAGTCATCGTTGTGTTTTCTTATCGGTGCCATATTTATGATGTTAAGCATATTTTTTTTATTCAGCTGAAAGTTTTTTTTCATTGAATGTGCATGCACGAAATGCACTGTAACCGTCAATGGTAATGGGTGTTATCATCATCACAATCGTCAATGTCACCTTATATTTGGTGACTGAGCGAATGGTATGAATTCTAAAGATATCCTAATGAAGGGCCATATCACACACACAGTCGTGTATACGGGTACAACGAAAACCATTCTTGATACCAATTAAAACATTGTTTGTCACGATGCACATACGGTTTGCAGGTTAATTGGTTTCATTGATGGCGAAATGAAAACTCACAAGTTCGACATCGTTTCGTGGTGAACACGCATATCCTAGCCGCATCACCATCATCATCATCAGTGAACCAGGATATTCCACTCCCGTGAATGTGTGACGCTAAAGCCGATAAAAAGCTGTCCAAGCCCGATGCAGGCTGCTCCGTAGCTGAGTCATACCGTGCTACTACAAAGAAGACATTCATCCAGCAGTAGATTGACAACGGACGGTACATCGATGCATTTAGTATTGTATTTTCGTAAAGCAAAGACACTGCATCATCCTCATCATCATGGGGTTTGTCAAATCGTATAATTTCCACGTAGCATTTTGTCGCTCAATTAACATAGTTTAGTTGTTTGTTCTGCTTCCGTCAACGTTTACGACTTGTGCACACACGGGCGTGTATCCGCCTCGGCTACGCATGCACGTATGTTGAGTTTCTTTCGCACCGTACGTAGCCAACCGCGATGATCGGAGGCGCGGATAACGAAACACGAAATCCATTAACGAGCACAATAAAAGTTACGACTTTGCAGCCGTGGTCACGCCTCCGATGTTAACATTTATGCCACTGGTCATTTCATAACAGGGAGAGACAGGTTTAGTGATTTTTAACACTCATCAGCTGCCACGGCTGAGCAAATAAGTGAGGGTGCATGCGAGGTAGGTTCGGTAGGTAGGGTAGGTGCGGTAGCGTGCTGCGCTATGAAACCGGCGACGCGAGTTCAATTCCCGCTCACGGTCAATGCCAGTGACGATTATCTGACCCGGTCCTGGGCCTCCCCCAGGTCGATTCAGCCTCAAATGAGTGTGTGGTGTGTAAACATCGCCACTGGGAGACAAAGGCGGCTGGGCGTGTTGTCGGCCACCCACCCCCTCGTGTGCCGTGCCGGCCTTCGTGGGTGCTTGCAAATAGCACTTGCCCCTACAGTCTGCTCAGGATATAGGGTAATCTTTATCTTTGTATGGTAGGTAGGGTAGGTAGGGTATGTAGGTATGTGTGGAGGGGTCGTGAAGAAATAGCAGGGGAGAAGAGATGCAGGCGACAAGAAGAAGCGAGTAGAAGTTACCGTCAACTGATATTCACACAACGCCCCACAGTCGCCTAGCACGTCTCGCGAATTTTTTTTATGACGGTGAAATGAGACAAGGAGGACCACAATATAGAGTACTTGTACGTGTGTATACTGAACTTATATTCTTGGTTCTTTCGGTAAAGTCACGTAGAAGGGAAATAATAAAATAATAAAAGTAATAAAAATGATCACGACGTTTCGACTGCAACACAAGCAATCGTCATCAGGTGGGAATTCCACAGCAATAAAAATTGCTGTGGATTTTATACTGAACTTCTTTCGCACCGTACGTAGCCAACCGCGCTAATCGGAGGCGCGGGGAAAGGACAACAAACTAAACACAACAAAAAGCGGTTCTAAAGAAATTCCTTTTTATTCTAGATTTTGTTTAGGACTTTCTTTTTTCTATACGTTGTTGTTACGGAATCTCGAACTGCACTATTCATCTGTTATGATGATGCTGTTGTTGTTGTTAATGATGATAATAATGTTTTTTTTTCTCTCTCTATCGTCATGAGCAGATTTGACAAACATACTGATAAGGCATTGAGTGCAAGTTCCCGTGCGCGAGCGAGGTGAGAGGTTGTCCATCTCCAAGTAACGGCGACGCTAACGCCACCTGCCTGGAACCTCCCCCGACGTTAATCCGGGGCTCGTTCCTGCGCAAAGACATCCAGCCCAGAGCGGCCCCCATATCCCATAGTCTCAAAGAGTCAGATGATCACACGGGGCGCGTTTCGCGGTGTTGAAGGAAGGGGGGTGGGGGGGGGATCGGACGGAATGAAACGACGCAATGTAACACGCGGGATGATGCGCCTGCATCGCGACGAGCGGGCATGACGGAGAGACGGAGGGATAGATGGACATGCAGACAGATACACGGACAGACGGGCTGATGTATGAACGGGTAGGCAGACGGATACGCAGACGGATGGATAACCGAACAGAACAATATACACAGGTAGAAACTAGGACGAAGATGCACGCAGGCTGCCAGATGAACGCACGGATGGACAGACAGACACATTGACTGAACGGACAGACAGTCAGTCAGACAGACACATTGACCAGACAGGCAGACAGACAGAGGAGGGCTAAGCTTGTCATGAGACGAAACCTACCAGCGAGTCGGTCTTCAGATCGGCGAATCTCGGCGCTCCCGTCTCGCCGGAGACCTCGCAACCCCGAGGAGCCTGACCTCGCAACGCACGCCGCTGCCGCCGCTGCGGAGTGTGGCATGTGGCTCCGGAGTTTACGGTTGGGGAGCAGAGCTTTGAGGGAGGGAGGGAGGTGAGGGAGGAGGCGGTGTTGGTGGGGAGGGGGGGAGCCGTGTTCGCTGGTTGCTCCGGCGAGAGAGAGAGAGCGAGCGAGCGGGGATGAGGGGGAGGAGGAGAGGGAGGAGGGCGATCTGCACCGACGGGGAGAGGGGTCGCTAGGGAGGGGAGGTCGGAGCGAGGGGACGCGAGGCGCTCCGTGCTTTGGCGGGCTTAGTGCCGCCAAGAGAGAGAGAGCGAGATACGAGGGATGGGGAGTAACGGGAGTTGCCGGACCCACGGAGAGGGAGGGGTGCTGCATGGCAGCAGACAGACGGTCGCTGCTCCGGGCACAGCTGTGGTGGTGGTGGTGGCATTGCAATGGGCTCGGCGCGTTTTTGTCACTCACGTCGCTGTGCAAAAATAAATATCTGCAGAGTCGGTGATCCGTGAACTTCAGTCGGAATAGTCCGAAAGGCTTGGCGAAGTCGCGTTATTCTCACCTTACTCTGGCCTCGTTTTTTGTGACTTTAATATAAATATATTTCTATAAATGTGTTCCAATAAATCAGATTGTGTAGAGGCGCGCCGTGTACTCTCGTGGTAGTGCATTACGCCGATTACCCATCCTCCAATCCAGCCCTAGCAGCGTTGCGGGTTGATCCATTCATAGATACCCCACTGATTCTAAATAAAATGCCCCCCCCCCTCTCAAAAGATATTTGAATACGGTGAAAGTGATGGGTCCATATTTTGCAGAGGAACATGGTCAAATGTCTAACGCGTATGTTGAGATTGGTGGGGGACATATTGAGGCATTGAAATAAAACGTTGCTTTCTACATCAAATCCCCCTGCTATAGTAATGGGTATCTATAAATGGATCACGCTGGATAAAACGGGCTGGTGTTTTAAGCACATGGTCCTTCTTCAGAGCACATATATCAACGGTACATCGTGGAGACCTCAACCACTTTAAATAATGTTGACACAAACGTAACAATTATAATTACTTATCTCGCATTAACAATACTATATATAAATTTCAAAGCGCCTTTACAATATCGTGTTGCTGTACTAGTTACGAATTGGCACGTTCTGTTTACGTGACAAACCTTCCTAATTGGCTGTGTCGGTGGTGGCGGGTGGTGGCGGGTTTAACGACACATTTATATATTTACGCGATCTAACCCAAAAAACCTGTATTATGGATGATATTGGTCGCGAAAGCCTCCCATGTTATAAACCGTGTGATCGCCTTTGAATGTACGGTATGAACAGGTCATGGGACGTTTCTTGCCAGTATCAAAATATAAAAAGAGGTTTTACCCTTTCTGGCACTAAAACAGTTGTGTTAAGGTGTTAAAACACCGAACTGAAACCTTTTGCGAGGAATCATGTCTGCATCAACCACACGTACTTGTGGTGAACATGCAAAAAAATAGTCATTCTCTGGTAAAGAAAGCTGTCTCTGGTGTGGCCCAACGAGTTCCAAAGACAATACAAATACTACCAGAGCATGTGTTTTTGTTTGCACGTTCGCCACAAGTATATGTGTGGTTACTGCAGACATAATTCCTTGCAAAAGGTTTCAGCTTGGTGTATTAACATCTTAACACCCACTGTTTTATTGCCAGAAAGGGTTAAAACCTATTCTTATATGGCTTGAATATGTATTCACAGGTTTGAATTTGAACCACTGTCAGCTACGGCCCACGCAGAAAGTTACATCTTTGTGCAAAAACAAACGAGACTTTTGGGATTGTTTTTCTCTTCCAGCTGAAGAGCCGTCGGCCCTTAATGTTAGTCCGTGGCATTTCTGGTTTGAGACTGCTGCAGTATACCGATTAATAATCAACTGGAGCATTTGCCATTGTGAGTATGAATGGTCTATACTTGTATAATAACACCCACATAATCGTAACAAATTAAAATCCTCGTGCAACGCTCATTCCAATAGAATTCCAAGTGATTTTCCTAAATGTCTATTTACTGTGCAAGGTTAACGACCGGGATATATATACATATATTTATAAGTGTGTGTGTTTATATGTTTAAACAAAGTCACATTATCAACATTATTATCATCACTAATGGACGCGGGTGAAATCGTTCAATCTCATCTCTCTTCTGGCTCTCGCCGCGTGCTCAATTGTAATCGCAGACGCGAGACTTTGCAAACGCAGCTCCAGCCACCGTGCTATCGGCACGCACGCACTCCCCTGCAACTGATAAAGTTAAACCAACCATATTAATAAAAAGTGTGCCGTACTTGGCCCTTCCCCTCTTCAACCATTATATATACGGAGTGGTAGCTCTTGTAATCTCTCATTTACTTGATACAGCTGTCGTGGCTGTGACGGTTCCACCTGAAGACGGAAGCTTGTGTTGCTTCCGAAACGTCGTGATTTTTATTTTATTTTACTTTTATTAATTTAATTTTTTACCTACGTGACTTTACCGAAAAAACCTAAGAATATGAATATTAAACCAACCCCCCCCCACCCCCGTCTTATCGCTCCGACATTCGTGCACAAGACACTAATAACGCAAGGTAGGCGCATTCGCCAACAGCGCTGCGCTAAAGACGAAACATGATACGGTAGCTGATCGTCTCCCTGATATCAAAGGGGTCATTGCCTGAAAAGTCGCTTATTATTATTATTAAAAATACATATTTACGGCAGTTTTATTGACACATTGGTTGAGCCATTGTTAAGACATAAATGGTACGTATATACGTGGTTGTTTCAATAAGTGAAGACTTTATATTTTTAGTAACCTTTATAAATGCGGTGTTCATTAAAACAAATTAAAATTGCGTAGTGAACGGGGAATAATCGAGGTACTGTACTTGTCCCTCTGCTTTTCAGATCGGTCGCTAGATGGCAGAATTATCACGTGATCAACCCTGATGGCACCCTTGCCCAATTGCACATCAGGAGAGCAGCAAAACGACTATTGGTGATTGTCCCGTGAGAGTGTAAACACATTGTCCTGCGGAGGGAGCTGCTAGGAACGTTGGGTTGCTCGGTCAATGGCCAGGGTCAACGGCGGCGTGGTGTATTCCGCAAATATGCCCGACTGTGAGGGCGGGGACAAGCCGGCGTGAGTAGGTTAAACGTTGAGTTTTATAAGGGCACCACGGGGTGACCAGCCCCTCCCCACCCCTCCCACCCCCCACCCAGCCCCTCCCCACCCAGCCCTTCCCCACCCAGCCCCTCCCCACCCAGCCCATCCCTCCCCACCCAGCCCCTCCCCACCCAGCCCCTCCCTGCACGACGGACACAATAATCCCCTGCGGGCTGGTGTAACCAGGAGGTTCCTACCAGTAACTACATACGAGTGAACATCGTCTTCAGAACATTTAGCAGTCAACCTTGCCACGCAGTGTGTCGCTATACCGTGGCTTCATTCTTTGATACATTTAACTTGTATATACATCATCACAGGACCAACAAAACCGAATATTGAAGCAGTTAACTGTTCTTATAACATGTATATGTGATACGTCTGGCATCTAGCGGCAGAATCAGCATTACAAATATGGCATTTCATTACCAGGGCCATGTTCCTCTTAGCAACTCAACCTTTACTCTAAATCGCATTCACATCGGGTTACAGCAACGTCATTGACATTTAAAGAAACACATTCGTGTTTGTATGCTTGAGTGAAATCCCGTGCACGCAGCCTTTGTTTGTCAACGGCGGTGAGCGTTTGATTCGGAAAGATTGCTCTCCGTGGAGCAGTGGTTCTTCTTAAGCTGGGGTGAACGCATCCCTTGGGTGTGCGAGATGCCCTTTATGGGGGTGCGAGACATGGCCTGATCTTTCGAGAAGGTAAATAATCTAAAACACAAATTACGCACGGGCACATCAGTTACAACTACTTTGTTTCATCAAACCTTATGTAGTTATTAACATTACACGTGTTCCAACGATGGAGAACCAACGGGTGCAAGGCTGCAGCAAAGATGAAGAACCATTGCCGTAGAAGATTGTGGAATTTCCATGACTGGATCAGGGCCACGACGGAGCTGAGCTAGCACGTTGAGCAGTGAGGACGCACTGTGACCTTCGTGTGTATCAACGCCGTCGTCATCATCACCATCACGAGTCCCGCCTCGTACTTTGAGTCAATCGACACGCAGCCACCGAGTTTACAGGTTCCCAGGTTCCTTACGAGGGCGACAGTCGTGGCGACCCCGGCGCGTCTCCTAGGGGGCGCTTACACGAGTGCTTATTATCCTTGACTGCAGCCTTGGTTATCAATCGTCAACAAATATAATGTATATTGTTAATACATACATAGGCTTGATTAAAACAAAGTATTTACACCATTGGGACCTCATTTGCCAGTAGAAAAATATGATAATTGGTTTTTTACCCTTTTATCTGGCAGATAAAAGGGTAAAAAAACAATCATTATTATAAAACAAAGTAGTTGTACTTCCGTGCCCGCGTTTAATTTGTGTGTTTCGATGATTTACTTTCTAAGCAAATGTTTGGCCACGTCTCGCACCCCCAGAAATTGCATCTCGGCACCCCCACCCCCCAGGGTCTGCGTGCGCCCCAGGTAAAGACGAACCACTCACTGCTCTACACGGACGGGGGTCGCGATCGGCACGGCCGGCGACGCGCGCTCGCCGAGTCTGCCGCGTTCTCGTTTGCTGGTGACTTTGTGTCTTTTATATCGGAATCGCCTCCAGTGCTGTTGCTGTTGGCGGCAATAAAAATTGTTTAAAAGTCAAAAAGTCTCGTCTCCGCGAGGGCGGCACTCAAAGGAACCCCATGATGCCCATACACAACGGCAGGAGGGCCGAGCGTCTACAGTATCCACGTGTACCGGTGTGCACGCGCCCGCGCGCGCGCGTGTGTGTGTGTAATATACTGGGGAGCGGTGGTGCAGCGGTCACCGCGCTGCGCTACGAACCCGGTGAACCGAATTCGCTTCACGCTCACGGCCACCGACACCAGTGACGATTATATGAACCGCGCTTGGGCCTCCCCTAGGTCGACTCAGCCTCTAATGAGTACCTAGTGCGGTGTGTAAACATCGCCACTAGGGAGACAAAGGCGGTCGGGCGTGGTTCTGGCACACACACACCCTCCACGCGTACCGTTCTGGCCTTCATAGGTGTTCGCTAACAGCACTTGCCCCAAAAAGTATGTTGAGGCTATACGGGGGATCTTTGTCTATACAATACTGGGGAGCGGTGGCGCGGTGGTTAGCGCATTGCGCTTACAAACCCGGGCGACTCGTCTTCGATTCCCGCCTTACCGCCAATAACAGTGGCAGTGAATATTTGATCCGGTCCCGGGCCTCTTCGAGGTCGACTCAACACTTCGTGTGCCGTGCCGGCCTTCATAGGTGCTCGCGAACAGCACTTGCCCCTAGAGTCTGTTAAATGTCAAATGCTATACGGGAGATATTTGTTCTTCTTGTTATATATATACACACACACATACTGCGTGGGTGGCTCTATCAGCCCGACTACCTCAGTTGTATTCCCGGCCGCGGCTCAAACATTCGCGGCGAGTGATGTATAAACAGGTTACGGTTCTGCCTGGGGTCGTCTCGGCTTTAAATGACTACTCTGGACGGTGCGAAAACGTCAACGCTGGGGAAACAAAGGCGGTCTCCGCGTGGTGTTGCTGACAACGCGTGCACCACAGCGAAGTCTATCACTCAGTATGCGCGGGTGGTGGGGGGTGGGGGGTGATCTTGATATATGTTATGTTCGTACACATTTGTGCGCATCTGTTTTACGTTTACCTTCTAGTCCGCACGCTGCGGCAACGAACCCGGCGACTCGAGTTCGAAACCCGGTCACGGCTAACCATGAGCGGCTCGTGGCATGCGACCCGCTCGGTGCGATGCAGAACGGCGCCCGCGCGCGGTGCTTCGTGATGGCAGTCAATGAAAATGCGGCCTTCAAAAGGGAAAATTACGTATGATATCCAATGTTACGGGCAACGGTCCTTCTTCACGGCAATGCCCTACGCAGATGGGCCATTGCCTGAAACGTCGCGTATTATTTATATATATCTTTCCCTTTTATGGCCACAGTGTGACTGACTTGGTGGGCTGAGGTTTTCATTTGCTGCTATTTGTGCTCGGGCACCACTGCCAACGCAGCATCAGCATCGCCACGTAACCTGTCACATGGTGCGCGTGTGTTGTGTCTTGTCTGCGTCTTACACAGCTGCGGTGTGCCATGTACAGGGCCTGCGTATACGGTATGCGTGCGTTAAAGGCGTTGCGAAGCAAGTCTTCACCAGTCTACTGCTTAGTCATCATATACATACACGTGTCATATATTAGCAGATATGTACAAACCACAAACTCAATATCAGTCACAGCAGGCCGTCACGCTGTTTCGGAAAATATTTTGGCACGCCACATCCATATTATGTTGTAAATATTCTAATCAACCTGTTAATAGGCATATAGCAATACAGGGTACAGTACAATCAACATAGTATTTATTTTGGTAGATGTATGTTGTACTCTCGTGGTAGTGCCTTACGCCAATGATTCCTATACTCCTTAAACATGCACTGACTGAACATACCAATACAGAATAGTCGTGAAAGTGAGTCTTGAGAATCAGTGAACATTTTACGGATACACAAATAGCTTAAATTTCGATTTAAAGCTTTCGTGACTGCAGGGATTCATCTTCTTGGTTCTTTCGGTAACGTCACGTAGAAGGGAAATAATAAAATAATAATTTAACATAATAAAATACAATAATAAAAGAAAACATAATAAAATACAATTCTCACAGAATTGTGAGAATTGTATTTTATAATGTTTTATTTTTATTATTTTATTATTTCCCTTCTACGTGACTTTACCGAAAGAACCAAGAACAAGTAGCTTAATTATTTATATTATTATTACTACTACTACGTAAGCTTACCAAAGTAATATCAATAATGACAAATCAATGGCAACAACCGTGATGATGATGGGCCAAAAAATAACCATCGTTGTACGTCGCTTCTTTTCACGTGTTTATTGAAAAACTCAAAAGATGAATGTATTGGCAAGCGACCCAATCATTTATGATTGCGTTGCAGAACGACATACAAGTGGCGTGTGTGTAACCGAGAGTCGCAGCTACTCTAGACCAGTGTTCTTCGATACGACATCAACAGTGTGAGATCCCGCCACACCATTTGAAACCATCGGGGGTTTGACAGCAGCACGATGGTGATGATGGGGAGTGGGGGGGGGGGGTTGTCACGTGTTGTTTATTGTCGTGGGCCGCACGTCAGGGGCCGCGATAAAGGCCACCAGGGGCCCCCAGTGGCCCGCGGGCCTTGCCATGAAGAACGCCGCTCAAGACCCTTCACACTTTTCCTCCTCCTCCTGTTCGCCTGGCAGCAGAGGTCGCAAACGGGTTTTGATTCCTTACCCGTACCCGGCCGCACCAGGGTCGCAATCGGGTACCCGATACCCGTACCCTACCCGATACCCGGCTACCCGTACCCGGCCGGGTATCGGGTACGGGTACCCGATTGCGACCTCTGGGATGAAGCCACGTTGCAGGCGCGGGTGGGTTGATTCTAGGAACTTGAATTGTGAGAAGAGACAAGACGTTGTGAAATGAGTGACAAACGGTTACTCACCAGTGACTCACGGTCTACCCGTACCCGGCCGCACCAGGGTCGCAAACGGATACCCGTACCCGGCCGGGTACGGGTAGCCGGGTATCGGGTAGGGTACGGATATCGGGTACTCGGTTGCGACCTTTGCCTGGCAGGAGACACCAGACACCGGACTGCGTGCGTGACCAAACATTCACCATGGAAAGCCCCGCCAAGTCTCAACAGCGTCGTCTTTGCACGGACCTTGCCCTGGTGCCCGAGCACGTACAGGCTGTTGGATGAGGGCCTCGAGACACCGAGGGGGGTAAGGGGGGGTTATTGACCATACTTCACCACGCTGGTCGTTACGAGTTGAAGGTGGGGGGGCGTAGACGTGGGGGTATCGGCAGTGCAGGGCAACAATTGATTTGCTCCAATGCCCTCTGCTGTGCTAAATGTAACCCCGCAGCCTATAACACCTGTTATGCAAGCAATATACAGGTTCAAGAAGGATAGTTTCCGAGATCTGGCAAGTTCAGGAGCCTTCCGGATGATTTTGTCATGGATTCTACTTTTACGTGGTCGACTAATTAAATTTAGAGTAGCTATTTATTTATTTATTAATCGTATCCTTTAGATTAGATTGAGAACAGACTTGGTGGAATGTCAACGGTCGTTGCGCTATTGAATTACTCGCTCCCACCATACAAATGCGAAGTTTTCTCCACCAACATTGGAACTTACTGCTATAATGAGCCTAGAATGTCTGTCCCGCGCGTGACGTCACTCCACGTCGAGCAGCCCCCCTCATTAATAATCATGAACAGGTTACGTCCTCCACATGGAGCCCCCCACATTAATAATCACGAGTGGGTGACGTTACTCCGCATGGAGAACCCCCCCCCCCTAATTAATAATCATGAACAGGTGACGTCTTCCACCTGGACCCCCCCCCCCGCCATTAATAATAATTACCGGCTGACGTCACTCCACATGGGGGGGGGGCGAGGCGCCTCCCCCCTCCTCGGCGTCAACTTATAACCCTCACTGCAAAGGCAGAACCCTCACGTCACGCGATCTCCGTAACGCTGTTGAGACATCAAAGTAAAAAGGACGTCATGATGAACAAGGGATTATCACCTTTAAATCAAATTAAGTCTGTGTCACCGCGGCCTTACAAATTGCACACGAATGGATGCAATGAATATCACATGGCGGTCTGCTTTTCGCTTGCAAGGCGAGTGTGGAATATTCACCATTGTCTCTGTCCTTTAAGCAGTCGATGAGCAATGGCCCCATACAGTACTTGGTTAAGCGGGAGAACTGGAATTATCAGAGAAAACTCATGAATCCAAAAGGAAAAATAAAAATTCCATGCAGGTAACCAGTGAGAAGCCATTTTGCTGGCGTCATGACCAGTCCTAAATATATCCTAAATCTGGCAGCGATGCACCATTAAATGGATTGTCAAAATCAATAACCATTCATCATACGTTGCTGCAGTAACAGGTCTCCCTATACGAAATGTGGTAATCTCCGTGGGCTCACACCTAGTAGAATAAAAGGACAATCAGAATTGTTAATGATACTAATGACCCATGCGGTGTAGGCTTACAAGTGTGTCACTCTCACTTTCCACAACTTGCCTTCCATAAACCAGGGACAGAATGAAATGACTGCCAGTGCAAACGATTACTTGTACACATGCAGCCGCTTATCAATCCACCGCTGGATATGGGCCGACCCACCGTTGGGAGGGCCGTAGGCGATTACTCTAACATACTGCACGCTGGTCAATGCTGGTTGCTTAAGGTTGCTGAGCGTCGCCGTGTGACCATAGAAAAGTACAGTACAACAGTGTGTGTTTTGCCGTGCTGCTCTCTGCTGCGCATAAGTGGCATGGCCCCATTTGCAGGGAATTAATTTTTGGGTCGAGAGTTTTTTTTTCTTCCCACTCCGCAGCGTGGCACCTGGGTCCCATATCTCATCAAACGTCTCATGGGTTCCAGTGCAGTTGCACCGCCTGCGCACTTACGGTGGCCAGATGTTCATTCCCTCGCCTGGTATTCAGGAGGTCGTGGTGTTGATCCTGACCCTGACGCCGCTGTATATTTGTGTCTCTCTCTTGCCCAGCGGTTGCGTGGATTTTTCTCCGGGTCCTCCGGATTTTCCCTCCACATTTAGAAAGGTGCGTTTCGAGGATTTGGCTGCTATAAATGTCCACGCGATAAGCCACTTCGTTGAGCTATCATTAGTGATAGCTAGGTCGCTTCTGATTTTTTTTTTATCTATATACGCGCAGCGGGCCATACCTGGTACGATATTAAAAAATAGTTGAGTCTCGTTTTATTTATTTCAGTCCTCAATGGGGCCCTACCTATGGCTCAATATTTTTTCTGGGTCAGCGACCCAGAGTTATAATCCACACCCAGCACACCGCATCGAGAATACCTCCCTCTCGCTATGGCGGTGGCTATTGTCACGTGCCACATCCGGAGAGGCCGTATCTCTGCGTCACGTAGTTTAGTTTACTTAATAGCTATGCCACTGCACAATTTACAACAACAACAACAACAAAAGAAAACAACCCCACAACTTTACACGATCAAACAACGACAAAAAACATCATCGAGAGCGGCACGGCGTTCAGGGCCAGAGGTGGCGTCGATGTCATCGGAATCGCGGCGACGTTCTCGCGCTAGGCGGACCGAGTCTTTTGTTCCACGATCGTCGCACACGGAAGCCGCACGGAGTCGCCATAGGAACCGCAGGCGACGTGGAGCCGCGCGCGGCTCGGCGGGCACGCGGTGGTGGCTCGCGGTCTCTGGGGAGGCGAGAGAGAGAGGGGGGGGCGGGGGCTCTTCGTGCTGGGAGCAGGCGACGGGGCGAGGTGCTATGTCAGACGTTGACTGTGATAATAATAACAAAAAAATTATCACAGATTAACAGGCATTTGTATAATCCACTGCTGGATGAATTCCTGGCCTTCTCTCCCTCGCCCGCCCGACGACCCCCCCCATTCCACCTGCCGTGTTGGCCGTGGGCAGGGGTTGTGAACCTGTGGCACCGGGGCCGCATGCGGCTCTTGCAGGACCGCTTCGTGACGTTATTCACATGGCATTGCGGCTCGTGAATGATTTAAAAAAAAATTACCAACTAAAAAATGGTTCGTCTTATTATGGGGGGGGGGGGGGGGGGGGGGGTAGTGGGGTCGTTTGATGGCCACTGAAACAAATCAACAAATTGTCCACACGCTAAATGTTGGCGCGTGTGCGATGCAGCGAAGGCTCTGCTGTACCAAAATGCGCCCGGGTGTCGATGTTGTTCCACTTGCGGTTCTCTGTCCCCCACCCTCAGCTCATCGTTTTTTGCCAACGTTATTTCCGCAGATGTATGTACGGCGAACTTCTTTCGCACCGCACGTAGCCAACCGCGCTAAATCGGAGGTTGCGGTAAATGATAACTTGCAGCTCTTTGTCCTTCCGCTGCCGGATGAAGGGACCCCACTTTTCCGTGTGGGTCGTGAGAGCCACTTGACCGTGCACTCTCACCACGTTTGGCCGGTGAGGGTTGATGAATGGGGAGTTGGGAGTTAGCGCACGACCGGTTCAGATTCCACTCGCCACTGATTGTAGCCGCCGTCGAAAATCTACTCCACGTGGTCAGGTTCGCAGTGCAGTGCGCTTACAGTCGCGCCAATGTCCAACCCGCCTTTCTCCGTTTGACGATAATGCGATGAGTTATCACAGCCCTCTCCCACCGCACCTCCGATTAGCACGGTCGCCTACGTGCGGTGCGAAAGAAGTTCAATGTACGTACGTACGTACAGCCGACACGCAAGCACTCCGAGTGTGATCCTAATGAGGCATCACACCTGGGCACCTGGGCGAGGCGAGGAATCACGCGCGGGCATCGTCGACGCGCGCTCCACAGCCTGGGCCTGACACGATTTGCTCTCCTCGGGAGGAAGAAAAAACAACCCAAGATCATTAGCCAGGCAGCTCCCACGTCAAGCCACAACACTCGTGCATTGCGTCATGGACGTCACCCTACGCCTCGCCCACATCATGACTTGAACACCTCACCCACATCACGACTTGAACACCTCACCCACATCACCACTTAAACACCTCACCCACATCACTACCTGAACACCTCGCCCACATCATTACTTGAACACCTCACCCGCATCACCACTTGAACACCTCACCCACATTACTACTTGAACAACTCACCCACATCACCACTTGAACACCTCACCCACATCACGACGTGAACACCTCACCCACATCACCACTTGAACACCTCACCCACATCACGACTTGAACACCTCACCCACATCACCACTTAAACACTTCATCCACATCACTACTTGAACACCTCACCACGCCACTACTTCAACATCCCAACGACATCGTTCTACATCTCATCACATCACTCACTCTACACCTCATCATTCTGCTGCTTTTGCAGCTGACCTACCTCGTTCCTGTCACTCCTCGCTGCTCACATCTATTCGACCTCGACAGGAAGATCTCGTTTAGATGAACAGTATACATTTAAATATTTCGTAACCACAAACCATTTGAAAGAGATACGATAATCACCGCAGCGAGACAATATCCATTCGGCTTCTCACGCTGGGCTCACGGTGACTTCACGTTCGTTTGTTAAGCCAGCTCAATATGAGGCGTCGCTTAATTATACTGGTCAACACACTTTTTCTGGCATAAGGTATTCCAACGGGTTTAAGGTAATTTTGGGGTGCTGATTCCAAATCTGGCATCAGTTTTTGTCCATCACATCAGGTTTTTGAGATATCAAATATTGCATTTTCAATAAAAACTGCGGAAGAAAAATATTAAATAAATATGAATATCTACATAAAATTATATTATAAACACACTATCCTAAAAATGCAGCACCATATTTTAACACTAAAGCAGTCACTGACTCGCAACAACTTGCAATCATAAGTGACAGAGTTAATTTCGGGTAAAATCAATGAAAATGGGGCATGCCGATAGCATAAAATTAGATGTGATAGAGCAAATCTGAGATCAGATTTGGAATCAACACCCTGAAATGAGTCTAAAACAGCTGCAAAAGTCCAGGCCAGAATTATTTTTATTTTGTTGACCAGTGTTACAAAACGACATTTTTACATCAAGCGATTGAATTCGCCTTCCTCGCCAGCTCCGCCACGAACTCCCCCCCCGCCCCCCCCCCACACATAAACCACCCTCCCCCTCTCCGTGCCAAATCCACGACGAGTTTCTGATCCGTGGTCAAGTTCCCCCGTCGCAGGATTTGCAGACGGCAGCGTGTGAGAACCCTCCGCGGCCTCGTTAAATCCTCAGGCGTGCCTTAGCTCAATTGACCACAATCGCCCGCGTTGTTTCAAGCAAAATTCCCCGTCCGAGTAACCTACAATTCCACTCTCTGGCTGCCCGTCGAACACAGACGGTGGTCGCTGCATTGCGCGCCACTTTCAGATGCGCTTTTGCGGCCGTCTGGAACGCTCTCCGCCGTCCGATATTAGGAAGCCGCTGGAGCTATATACTTTTAAATCGTCATCTACATTGACGAATTCATTTCTTTAGAACTGCTTTGTGTGCGTTTAGTTCGCTGTCCTTCCCACGCACCTCCGATGAGCACGGTTAGCATACGTACGGTGCGAAAGAAGTTCAAAACACATACCTATAAAACTACACCGACTAAAACACACGCATCCTACGACTTGCATCTTAGGGCATGCAACGCGTTGGTGCCGGTGGTTCATTTGCACAAGTTCGCAACGTGTCGCATGCGATAGCAACCACTAGGAGGCCGTCATGAACCCTCTCAATCTGTACTATGTACAGTATGTTGAACTTATTTCGCACCGTACGTAGCCAACCGCGCTAATCGAAGGTGCCGGGGGAAGGACAACAAACTAAACACGAAAATAAGTTCTGAAGAAATGAGTCTTCAATCTAGCTTATAATTGTGCATAGCTCCAGCGGCTTCCGAATATCAGAAGGAAGAGCGTTCCAGACGGCCGCAGAAGCACATCTGAAAGCGGCGCATGATGCAGTGGCCCTCTTTGTTCGATGGCCAACCAAAATCCGCTGCTGCGAGGGTCATGGGAACAATAAAAATATCTCTCTTGAACGTCTTTCCATGAAAGGTCGTGATCCACGCTGTGGCTCCGGATTACGTTGTTAAAATTATTATAATTATTATGACTATTATAACTCAATACGGCCCAGGAGACGTTTCTGGGTCAACGACGCTGCTGCCCCCATTGCGCAGTTGACAGGCGGTGGGTGCCGTGCGCGTGTCGCCACGCAGATCCCGGCGGTTCGAGTTCGGAGGATTGTGCGAGTGGTGGTTGGCGATTGGAGCTTGCGGCTTTCTGGAGTCGCGTTCAGAAGCGGGCGACAAATCTGCGCTCTTAACCGCAACCCACGGGGTTGCGTGTCTCGGTTTCGCGTCGTTATTGAAGCCACCTGGAGTAATAATGCGGTCGGATATTTGCTCGCTCGCGTTTTTTGGCCGCTGGTTTTGCACAGATCTGGTGCCTGCGAGGGCCAGTCTTGTGTGCGCGGAGATTAGCACTCCCCGCGCTTTTGTTTTTAAGAAAGTGTGTGGGGGGGGGGGTGAGAGAAAAAAGGGCTGCGTGTTCGGATTAGTTGTAATTCTATCGTTTAAATTTTGTTTGTTAATTTGTGGGAAAATCGTCGGCAAAAAAAAGATTCAATTCTGCGTTGAATCGTAACCCAGCTTAGTCTAATCAACCTGGGCAGGGAATCAATCTTAGCTTATGTAGGTGACGACGTCTGTGTCTTTGTTTATTCACAACCGTACTAAATCAATTACTTATCAACAACACTCTAAATGTAATATCTGCAATGTGTCCAAATAACATATGCATATTATAGATACAAAAATAATTTACGGCTCCTTGTCAAATCACTACTGAATGAAAGCGCCTCCCTGTGCTACATCAATCATGGGAGCTCTCTGACCATACTTCACCACGCTGGTGAGGTTAGTAAAGGGTTGGGGAGGGGGGCTGTGACCAGCACAGACTCACCACTGGCACAAGCCACGGCTGGGAATTGTACTCATGTCACGTGGTTGACAGTCCAGTACGCTAACCACTGAGCCACGGCTCCTCAGACACAAATTATAATTATATCGACGGGATATATTCAACACGTAATCAGCTATAAGTAGGCGTTTAAAAAAAAATCTCCTTTTTTCTGAACATTATAAATGACATTTCGTTAATATTACATAACACTGCTTTGGCAAATGTTATGATATTTTAAAGAAAATATTTAACTGCACCCAATACTATTATGAATTCTAGAAGATGTCGGAGCTTACGGGCCCCCATCTCCTCGGTCCTGCGGAGGGCTTGGGGGACTTCTGGCTTCAATTCGAACCTATTAAGCCTAAGCTAGTAAAATCTAAACGTCTCTAAGTGACAAACGAAAAGACAACATTCAGGAATATATTTGTTTTATTTTATTACAAAAGCAACGTAGTAATTTTACATTTCTTTGTCGACCACATTTCGAGCCGTGCTTTCTGCATCTTTGTCCGGATACGAAGCCTTCTGAGCCAGAATCTTTTCATGGCTTTGTTGGACCCGACGCGCGAGTTTGCCCACGCGTCTGATATCGGCCGTGACTCAACGCGCCAGAAGGGAGGAAGAGTCTAAATTGTCTCCGGCGTTTGTCTTTGGCTTTTGAATGGCAATGACATTCCTGAACACGAGCTACAAAATTATTTTTTTTTCACAACAAAGGCGAGAAATATGGGATTTGGTCATATATATTAACCGGTCATTTTGGGAAGATGCGTCGTAAAATGAAGTTTTTGCGTCTTAAATCGATACACGGTGGTATTATATAAAAGTCGTAAATGTGGGTCGTAAATCTGACGGTCGTAAACCGGAGACCGCCTGTAATGTTTCACAAATTGTAAATCAACATTCTTACTGACTTTTAAAAATATATAAAAAGTAAGCAATATTCAATTTAATATTAATGTTTTACAAATTGTAAGCGCTGAAAAAAAATCGTCTTAAAGTGAATAAATTCCGGACAGACAAACAGAGTATGGGGCAAACTCACATTTGCTTCGTTATAGTATGACGATGATGCGCCATCAGCATTACATGCTCAGCGCGTTATTTACAAGGACACAAGAACAAATGCACGACAATGTGTGTGTATCTTTCCCCTCTGCATATATGCGTGTTGTTCAGTGACAACTTGCGGTGCCCATCGGCCGAGCACGTGGCTTGCCTTTGCTCGTAGGGGGTGGGAGTGATAACAGGGAGACCGCAACTTTCTTTGAAAAACAAAAAGCGGCACGATTTTAATCTCACAGAAAACGGCCTGCGAGACAGACCATTGCCACTCATTGCCCAGATAAACAGCTTTGCTCTTTAACAGAAGGAAACTCCAAGTGTATTTTTATAAAGCTGAACTTCGTTTTGTTTCTTCTTCTTTCGTGTAATTGACTTCTGCAAGCCAATATGTCCCGTCTAAAACGTGGAGTTCGACAACACGATGCCCCATTCGTATCGCTTTACTCGAAGGCACGCTTACATTCTGTCCCAGCACCAAGCCGGCTCGTATATCGCTCTCTGGCCATTGTCCTACCCAAGTGTTTTTATTTGTTGACCGCATCGCTGCCGGTCCGTATGTGGCCCACTGCGTCAAATTCAAATTTGCGATTCGCTACCAGTGTTTGCCCGTCATCATCATCACACCGTCGATATTACCAGCCATGATTTATCCACTGCTGGATGACTTTCCAAACTGTCGTAACATCTCTCACGATCTCGCAATGCAGCGATCGATCCATCTCGCTCCCGCTCATGCTCCGATTTCATCGCTAAATCACCACGGTAAATGAGACCTCTTGAACTTCTTCCTTCATCTGGCCCTCTTGGCCACCAAACAGATACATTTCGAATGTTTGTCTTTGCAATGTAGTTACATTTTTTGCAAACTAAAAACTCAACTATGTATTTTTGTTAAATTTAATTTTACCAGGTAAGGCCCACTGAGCTAATGTAGCTCGTCACGAAAACTTCAAATCTAGACTAATACATCTCGTTTTCAGAAGCGACATGGCCACAACCACCACAGGGAGAGACTTGACTTTCAAACCACTTTTATTGCCGCCAGCAGCAACAGCACTGGAGGCGATTCCGATATGAAATACACAAAGTCACCAGCAAACAAATAATCGCTATAAATCCACGCGCTGTGGCGCTAAATGCAGCGCGCACAACACGATAGAAAAGTCACGTGGTGGTGGTCATCGCGCACGACACGGTGACGAGCGAGCACTTCAGAAGGTGAACACGAGGGTGCCGTCCACGCTGGCATAGAGGGCTTTTCCGGCTCCCCAGCGTTGAGAGAGAGTGTTTGTGTTTACGCGTATACGGGCAGAGAGAGAGTTCACACGACCACAGGGAGATAGAGAGTTCACACGACCACCGCAGAGAGAGAGAGAGTGCTTACGCGTATACACTATACACAGAGTCGTGGACACCACAATGCAAGGATTGACCCTCAAACGCATTTCCAGGAAGCATTCGTCGTTGTAATGCCCCTACGCTTTCTATAGATGGCGCTTTTCATCATTCCTTTGGATCGCCCTGCCACCCCAACACCGCAACGCTTCGGCGTGTGAGTGACGCATCAGGGGCCGTGCCGTGAGCGAGCGAGCAAGGGCAGGGTGGGTCAGGCGGGCGGTGGGGGGAGTTGAGGGGCGGCCGCATCCCGAATGTGAAGCCGAATTGGTGAAAGCGAAGCAAACGGTGCAACGGGCCGGGGGCTCGCGGTGTTGGTGGGGCAGTGCTGGCACCGTAAGAGCGGTGGGTTGTGGGTGGAGGGGGTAATGGGTGGGGGGGGATTATTATCGATTATTAAGCTGAACAAAACGCACGTTAAATTTCGCGGTTAAGAATTAATGTTGTTATTTTTGTTGGTATATGTTGTACGTAGAGGGCTCGCGTGACCCCTGCAGCCACGTGAGGCAGCTGTAGTCACAGAAATGTTAATTGACAATTTAATCGCATCGGGGGGGGGGGGGGGGGGGGACACACACCCCTACATCATGCAAATTCATGGAATTGCCAAGGTGGGAGAATTGGGTGAGCGGGGGTTGTGAATCGATCCACGGCTATGAGCTATATAACATAAAAAGTACTCAGAATTTTAGTTTGAGGTCCCTTACAACAACACGCACACAGCCTACACACGAAACACATACTTCCATACTACCCACAACGTAAAAGCACGTAAGCGACCTCAACACAAGTTCACGTGACCCATCCTTTTATTCGAGGCCATTGCAGTGACCACGATGTTCAAATAGATATATAATTCATTGCCGATGTAAATCTTTATCCTTCGGTCGTCTGAGGGTGGGTTATTGTGTGTGCCGAGGTCGCACCTCCATTCAATGGGTGACCCGGGGGGGGGGCTTTTCCCGTGTTGCCCCCTAAGTTGGAGAATTCACTTCCATCGAATATTCCATCTGCGGACTCCCTCGAGTTATTTAAATCCCGCCTTAAGACACATTTTTCTCTTAAAGGCCTTTTCTCCTGATTAACTTGGTTATGTGTTTTGGAAGTGTGGTGGGAAGGGGGTATCTGTGATTAAATCATGAGCCTGCGCGCTAAAATAAGGTTTAAGAATTTCGTGAGTTATTTACTTGTTTGCATTTCTCTCTGTGCAGCGACTTGCGACCTCTGGGCGAAACGGGCTTTATAAGTGTGAATTATTATCATTATCCTGAATCGTGACAATTGATACATTCACATTCCACCGACTATTACACAACGTGTGCTTGAGAGTGTCTGCCGATGAAGGGGGGGGGGGGGATTGTGGATTTTTATTTCGAACGAGGTGCACTCCGCACACTCGGCCAAGGTGTTTGCAGATGACGTGAGCGATTCTTCAAGCAGGTAAACAGGCAGACACATTTCATCGTTATCATCACCGCCACCATCACTATGTAATGTGTAATGTCCCCCGTTCGATAAATCGCTTCCATATGCCCTGCGCTCCGGGCACGATTCGTGGAGACGCTTCCTAAGCCTTGCCAAGTGATAAATTAAACACAAGCTTTTGGGCCGTCGTATTAAAAGATGCATTTCGTAATTATTCCGCACAGGATGATGGATTTGCTTCACACAGTTCTGTCATCTTTTTGGTTCTTTCGGTAAAGTCACGTAGAAGGGAAATAATAAAATAATAAAAATAAAACATAATAAAATAATTCTCATGACGTTTCGGCCACAACGCAAGCAGACGCTGTCTTTCCGACAGACCTGTTCTTCACTTGAGGACGGCTGCTTGCGTTGTGGCCGAAACGTCGTGAGAATAATTTTACTATGTTTTATTTTTATTATTTTATTATTTCCCTTCTACGTGACTTTACCGAAAGAAACAAGAAGATGAATCCCTGCAGTCACGAAAGCTTTAAATCGACAGCTCTGTCAGTTCTACGCCGAGCGGTCCGCGCGGTCCGCCGCTTCACACGGGGGGTGAGGCCCAGTACCAAGAAGCCCTCGCCGAACGCGGCGGTTACGTGCCTGGAAAACCGCGTTCGACAAACAATAGACCCTATGGGAAAGAGAGGGTTGCGTTCCTGGCTCCGATGATTATCAACGCCTCCCTCTTTTTTCCCCACTCATTCTACATGCACTGTATTTGTTGAACTAATCCTACACGCGATGTATTCGTTTCGCTAATTTTACAGGGACTGTATTTGGTGAACTAATCTAACACGCGCTGTTTTCGTTTCGCTAATTCTACATGGACTGTATTTGTTTAACTAATCCTACACGCGCTGTATTCGTTTCGCTAATTCTACATGGACTGACTTTGTTGAACTAATCTTACATGCGCTGTATTCGTTTAGCTAATTCTACTTGGACTGTATTTGTCGGGTTTTCACTCTGAGTTGGGGGATTGTCTGCAAGGTTCAATGGTTGTCTCCGTCACATCGACGAAAATTAGTCGGGTTGCTTGGTCCAGCACTCACCGATCCACTCCCGTCACTCGCTCGCCAGCGGTCAGTCGCCTACTTATCACTCTTTCATCGCAACTACCGCGGTTACTGTTCGCGGAAACTTCACTCATTAATTCGTCCACCCGTTGTCGAGGTAGGGCTCGATCTAGCCAGACTCTTTCCTCACCACTGCGTTCAATCACCACCCGGCAGGTCGCGACACTTTCCCCCTTCTTTGCTCACAACTGCTTGACTGTTTTCACCCCTACTTTCTGAAATCAATAAATGGATTAGCTCTTAATGCTATTGTTAGACATTCAATGGTGCTGCGTGTTGCTGGCCGCCCGGCGTGTTGGGCCTGTGCTTCAGCAACTGTGATTTAAACAAAACAAACCCTTGCCCTGCTCGCACAGAATCGCCCTTGTTGGTGCGACGGTGGCAGGGTTGCCACTTAAGCCATCATATTTATGGGCCACACACACACACACGTGCGCACGTGCCAGCAAAACCACACACGCAAAAAAATAATCACTCACACGTTGTCAACCCCCTGACAAAAATGTTTATGGAGATCGAGTGTAACTGGGTCTCTGGGTCTCTGTGTCCCATCACGAAGGAGTCACAAATCAAATTACTGTGGTCGACCCTTCATAACTTTTGAGTGAGCAGATGGAAATGTGCATTTGATGGAGAGAAATGTTGAGGATTTGAAACACCTTGCCCGGTTTTTACCCTTCCAGTTATGACACAATTATGGCGTCGGCATCATCGTGAGATGAAGGGTCCATTCGGATTTATCGCAAAGCAGTGCAACCATTCGGTGTTAGAGAATGCCACACGGAAGTGGACATCACAGAGGTACCGCTCAGATCCATTTAAGTGACCTCCAATCCGCACAGTAGGAGGCAGCACTTCTCCCCACCTATGCTTGTTGAATGACAGTCAAAGCCAACTATTTAATTGTCAGCGGTGGAATTGAGCCGAATTAACCGCAAAACCAAATTTTTACGTGACCGGGACTTTTGTGTGTTTGTGTATGGGGAGCGGTAGTGTAGCGGTTAGCGCTACGCTGCGCTACGATCCTGGCCACCCGAGTTCGATTCCTTCTCACGGCCAACACCCAGTGACGATTATCTGAACCGGTCCTGGGCCTCCTCTAGGTGGACTCAGCCTTAAATTAGTACCTGGTGCGGTGTGTAAACATCGCCACTGGGGAGACAAAGGCGGTCGGGCGTTGTGCTGTCCACCCGCCCCCTCGTGTACCGTTCCTGCCTTCATAGGTGCTCGCTAACAGCACTTGCCCCTACAGTCAATTAAGACTATACGGGGGGTCTTTGTATTTGTCTTTGTTTGCATGCAATCGTGGGTGAAGAGGGCTGAAGAACGGTCAACACGCGACGCTACACTTGCGCAGCCGGTTTAATCACACATGCCCTGAACACCTACCGATTCAACAAACAGCAGCTCAGCGCAGCGAGCTCTAAGCCACCCGGCCCCATCTCTCGGGGGGGAGAGGCTTCATTTAAGTGACGCACCGAGGGCCACTGCGACTGCGAGGCACGCGGCCGTGTTCATTTTCATCCAGCGGTTGAGCATGTTGTGCTCGGCGTTCGCGGTCCCACCTTTTCTGAGGGGGGGGGGGGTGGGGGAATGGGTGCCGCAGAAACCGAACAAAGCTGGGGGGGGGAGCTTTCCCCCCCGCCCGCCAGCCCCGCCCTCCCCCCCCCAATTCTTTTTCCCTGTGACCTGTGCCTGCGTTGAAAACCTGACCCCGACTCGCGAATTCAGTGAGATGAATGTATTGGGCCACGTGTGCAGTGTTCAAAAAGTGAATGTGACTTGAGTATTTTCTACGATGACTAATAGGGCTTCAGACCCGCAGATTGCATGCGAGCTGCATTCCGCCGAATTAAATGCTCGGCGGTTGTTCATTTATTGCTTAAGTTTACAACGACAAAGATTCCCCGTATAGCCTGTAACAAACTGTTAGGACAAGTGCTGTTAGCGAGTAGCACCCTATGATTGCCGGAACGGCACACGAATGAGTGGGTGGCCAGCACTACGCCTGACCGCCTTTGTCTCTCCAGTGGCGATGTTTACACATCGCAGAAGGTACTCATTTGAGGCCAAGCCGACCTAGGGGCGGAGGCCCAGGACCGGTGTAAATAATCGTCACTGTTATTGGCCGTGGGCGGGAATCGAACTCGGTACGGCAGGTTCGTAGCGCAGTGCGCTAACCGCTACACCACCGCTACACCACCGCTCCCCGCTTAAGTACACACACACAAAACGTTGGCGCTGTTTTAGTTGACATTTCAGATTGTCTTGATTTGTGCTTTCTTACATCTTCTCCACCTGTGCGTGGGTCACGGCGGTTATTTGACCATTCTTCACCCCTCGCTTGCCCGTGTAGGTAAGTAAAGGCGAGAAGCGTAGATGTGGGAGCGTAGAAGTACGGTACAACAATGGATTTTGCTGAACTGCCCCCTTGCTTCCTCGCTGAGTCTCCAGGCTCTTCTTCTTTTTCCATGGAGGTTCCTGCAATTTGGGAATCATGGCAAATGCCACGAGTGCACGGTTTCGCATGTGGGAGAGAAGTTGGGCACGAGGAGAAAACCCACTTACGCAAGTGCATGGCACTGCCAGGTCCAAACGGATGGGTCAGGAACCCACTCGCCTGCCTTTCCATATGCTGGTCACTGTGCAAGCCCAATGGGTTTGGATGTATCCCACATCTCCACGTGATCCACCAACCCTCACCTCCAAAGCGCTGGATCGTGCGGCGTGCGCCATCACGACGTCCTGGACTATGCCTGGGATATCGCACAGATTGTTTAAAAAAAAATGCAACTCAACGTGAGCCCGCCTCAAAGCACCGATCACAGAACGAGAAGGAGGGGGCGAGGGGGGCTGGCGAGGGGGGCGAGGGGGGCGGGGGGGGGGGCATGAATCCCGCAAGCAAAAGGCCGAGATCGACGCGGCAGAGTTTGAGGGATATCGCGCATCGTGGCGTCTGTGCACGCCGAGGTCTCCGTAGCAAAATAATCAAAGCGTGTCGGGCAAAATAATAAGAGGCAGCTCGTGTTTACGCTGCGCCGAGTGGGCGCTCGTAAACCTTTCACCTCTCCCAAGTGCGTTCTGTCACCGAGCGTTCGCGAAGCGGCTTCTGGCTAACGAACTTTGCATGTGACCCGCGATCGCTAAGCCTCGCCTCCGCTTGCCTCTCGCTCAACGGGTTTACGTGGGAGAGGAGCGACGGGGGGGGGGGGCGAGCGTTTTGAAACCAGCAGATTTGGTCGGAGAAGACTCTATTAGCCCTCTCATCGTCACGGCTTTGACGGAGAGCAGGGCAGACGCCGTATCTCATAATGCAAGCAGTGCTCCGCTAACGAGAACGCTTGATAAATTGGCTCGGGCACGTGAGCTGCGTTCACTCTCTTGTGAGGTTTTCAGGAGGGTTTTTTCCCTTTTCCTTACACTGCCTTTTGCCTGCTTTTTGACAACCCACCCACCCCCCCCCCCCCAAATGGGGCTGTGAAATGAAACAGCTGCTTATTGTCAAAAGATGCATGCATAACTGATCGCACAATGCCATCATTGTTTAGTGACTGATGAAATGCAAGGAGGGGGCACCGTTTCGGCATGGATTCATTTGGATTGGGTCAGGTAAAAAAAAATCATTGCAGCAATTCTATTCCTCGTTTGTACTCTGATGTTTTACGCAGTGTTGTGTATGTACGCATACATGAGCCCTTGCCAGCATTGTCAGGTATGATTTATTCACTGCTAGGTGAAGGCTTGCCCAAGCAGTTGCCATCTCTCAACGCCTCGTGATGCAATGATCTGTTAAACACCGGCACGTGAACTGATTCATTCGCTCCATCTCCGCTGGGGGCGCCCTCACAGGCGTCTTCCCTCCTTTGGCTGCCACTCTGTCATTAGTCTCGACCACCGGACCTTCATACCTTCTCGCGAGGTGTCTTGCCCAAAGCCCACTTTAATTTTCTTTACAGTCAATTTGACGTCTCTAACCGAAATACGTTCTCTCCTACCAAGCGTGGGTGAATTGTTACACGCATGTCGTTAATATGTACGTAACCTTAAAACTAAAATACTCCCAAGTTTGCCTTCTTAAAAACCTCGCGTTTTCTGAAAACCTCACCTCACAAAATCCCCAAAACCCACTGCGAATCTGAGCTCCGTTGAGTGTCTAAAGCCGTAATGGCACGAACGCTTGTGGGACATCGTCGTCGGTGGGTGGGAGGGGAGCGGTCCCGCAATGTCAAACTTTTTAAATAACGTCCTACATTAATGCTAAATTATACATTAAAAGTATTTTCTTTGGTAAATATCAACAACGTAACACTTTTACGAGTCACAAGGGGGGGGGGGGGGGAGAAGCAATCGGCCAAATTACCCCCCGCCCCTCACTCCCTTGGATCCACCACTGGTGGTGAAGGATGGTCAAATAACCGCAGTGGCCCGCATGGCATGGGGAGGCCCTCAGCCAGAAGTTGATTCACAGAGTTACGTTCATGTCCATATCCACGTTATTTATGGTGGCTGTTGACTCATTTTTTTCTCCCTCTCTCTCTCCAGCTTCTTGGGTCTCCTGGTTCAATCTGCTGCCTCTGCTGCCTCTGCTGCCTCTCTCTCCTCTCTCTCCCCTGCCAATAGCTGGGCGATGGGGGGGGGGGGAGGCGATGGGGGGGGGGGGAGATGTTGACGCCGGGCGCCCGTTGTCTCTTCTCGTCTTGGCACCGTTTGATCCGAATTTGCGCGGGGACGTTTCCTTTGTAAATTACCTTTCTGTCGAGATGGCCGTGGTGCCGCGAATGATTTTGGCCGTTTGTAAACGTGGTTTGATTTTTAGCCAAGTGGAATGCCTCCCTCCCTGACTCCATCCCTGACTCCCTCCCTCCCACCTCCTTGGCTTCGCAACACCGCACCGAAGCTTTGACAAACACCAATGCACCTCCGCCACGTGGCTCTCACGACCGTCGACCGTCGGCAGTCCCCGGGCCGCCAATGAGAGGGCAATAAATGAATGGCACCTCTCGGTCGCACGGACGGGCCAATAACAGAATACGAACTTTGACGGCGTCTTTCGCTGGGAAAAGTGCTCAAAACGGTGAGCAGGTGAACGTGTCTTCGAGGTAGCTTGAACAAAATTGACGAGTGAAGTCGTACACATTGTTGCGGGTGAACATGTGCTCTCGCTAAACTGTTTAATGTCTTCAAGGGGGAGTTTAAACGTTACACACTTTATGGGATTTGTAGATTTTATGTTTGTGTTTTTTTCAATGCTCAAAATCACTCCCCCTGGGAGTGGCCGCAGCTGGAATTCATGTTGTTTGGATTTTAGGCGATTGAAATGCGATACGGCCACAATTACTCCATATTTTATACCCTGACCTCAGCGTATCGCGTGGTTCTGAACTGGCCGTGAAAGCGCACACGCCCACGTGACCGTGTTTGCGTGTCACTTGCTGTCGCATTTTTTTTGGTCAAGTCTGAAATGAATATAAGCGTCGCAAACGCAAAGGCGGTATGTTACCATGGGCATTCCGAATTGTATACATACGTGTGTGTGTATACCCGTGTGATGGAGAAACACATATTTGCTACGATGTGAACACTGCACGATACGCAATGTGTGGTATTGCCCATGCCAGAGGCACCGACACGGCTATGGAAACATCTGTTGGGGAAACTGTTCGTACCTCGAGTGAAAGCTGCTCGACTGTCAGGGTTCCGTGGCTGCGCCGTGTATCTCTCTGACGTGCCTTCGGATTTGCACCTCGGAGAGCGATTCAAAACTGTGCGTTTGTAAACTTTCCAGTGTTCTCAGGGCTGCTCGGTGGAACAAAAAGTCGTGATCTCCAGCTATACTAAGTCACTCTCTCAGCCCTCTCTCGCCTGCCGTGGCAAAGAGACGTTGACTGGTAACTGGAGCCCGCAATTTCGCTTGCAGTTCGTCGAGGCAATGTTGAACGTTTAAAGTGGCTGATTTTGTGTGAGCTCATACGACCGAGATCGTGAGATTGATTGTGGACTTTAGCCGCCGGTGATCAATAAACCGAGCCGCGTTTCGGAAAGGGACGAGGGCGCGTGGGTGGAAATTCACAACAGTGGCAGCCAACAGACGGGAATACTCCTGAGAGGAGGACGCTCTCTGTGGAGATGGAGCGATGGAATGGGCTCCTGAGTGCAAGTGCTAAGGTGGCTTGTTCTGTCACAGGACCACGGGAGTTGGCATATCGTCCCACAACTTTCGATCGTGTGGATTTGTTTGACCATACTTCACCACGTTGGTCAGTGCTGGTCGGTGAAGGAGGAGCCCGGGAGTGGTTTGTATATATCACTCCCCACGGAGGGTATCCGTGATCGGGAATCGAACTCACGTGATAGGTGTAGGGTACGTGGTGCAGGCCACGAATCACTACAGGGACTCCTCTACTTACGAACACTCGACTTACGAACAAACGCCTCCGTACGTCCGGTTGGCTGTTCGGACCGAGAGTCGTAAGTTGAACCGCCGCGCAATAAATGGCGGTGGTGGCATCTACAACTGCAGAACGTGAAAGACAAGCGGCATCTACGTCTACAGGAGGCTATACTACGTTTAAAGTCATTGCCCGTGTTTAGTGTACACGCCTTACAACGCGCGTGGGATCGACAGCAGTAAAATTGGACTTACGAGCAAATCGACTTACGAACAGACCTCTGGAAGCTAATTCGTTCGCAAGTAGAGGAGTCATTGTACTCAATTGTAGGGCCCCCATTGGCCTCTGGCCTTGCTACAAATACATGATTTTATTCTTATTATTATCACGTGCAGGGATACTGCCGCTGTGTAAGGGTCAGAGGTCGCAAACGGGTTTTGATTCCTTACCCGTACCCGGCCGCACCAGGGTCGCAAACGGGCACCCGTACCCGGCCGGGTACGGGTAGCCGGGTATCGGGTAGGGTACGGGTATCGGGTACCCGATTGCGACCTTTGGTAAGGGTTAGCACACTGGATTTGCAATCCAGAGATGTATCTCCCCGCGGTAAGAGATATAACAATGGACACGCTGTTTCAATCCCTCCACTTCTTTCCATCCAGTGGTATAAATGGGTACGCCCCAGTTAGCCGATCGGCAGGTCGCGTGTGGTGAGGCAAAAGTGTTGGGTGCCGTCTCCGCACCTCCGATGAGCACGGTTAACTCCGTAAGGTGCGAAAGAAGTTCAACGTACACGCATACATACAAAGGCGTCTGGCCGGCATGGAAGCGTAGGCCAACACTACACCTTCTAGGAGGGCTCTCTGCAGCTGCCTTTTTCGCCATCAGCAGCGTGAGCGAGTAAAGTCGTGTTCTCCTATAAAGCGGGAGTAGTAGTAGCAGTTGCCTTCCTGAAGAACACCGCGTCATGAAAAAATCGCGTTATAACGAATCATATAGAGGTAACGCACAGTCCGCGATAACACGTGAGATGCGTATGCAGGCTGAACAAAGACTGCGGCGCGCGGGTAGCGTCTCGAGTCATCCAGCAGTATTCCAATGTTTTGTGTGACGCTACGCCGAGGCAGTCTTACGACTGCTTATACCTACTCGCAGCGACGTAGTTCCGTTCGCTCAATGGCATTATATCCAATTCGTATTCAAACTAAACATGAAAACGCGTGTTCCCCGATACATTTGTAGTGACGTTAATGGAGTCACTACGGCGTTTAGCGCCAGCTGCTGTCACGAGAGTGGAACTGTGCATCTTGAGCCTCTCTCCGGCACCAGAGTGGGTATGGCATGCAAGCGGGGCACTAGGGGGCATGGTCCTGGTGACGGTCAGAGAGAGAGCAAGTAAGGACGTGGCAGTCTGGGTGAACCCGAGAGGTAGCGAGGGGGCCCAATGGGTGGCTTGAGGCACATGTGGTGCTTGGTCGAGGGAGCGGTAGTGCAGCGGTTAGCGCACTGCACTACGAACCTGGCGACCCGAGTTCGATTCCCACTCACGGCAAACACCAGTGACGATTATCTGAACCGGTCCTGGGCCTCCCCTAGGTCGACTCAGCCTCAAATGAGTACCTGGTGCGGTGTGTAAACATCGCCGCTAGGGAGACAAAGGCGATCGGGCGTGGTGTTGGCCACCCACCCCCTCGTGTACCGTTCTGGCCTTCATAGGTGCTCGCTAACAGCACTTGCCCCTACAGTATGTTAAGGCTATACGGGGGATCTTTGTCTTTGCTTGGTCGAGAACCTTCTGGTGAGATCCAGAAGGGGGCGTGGCTGAAGGCGGAGCATAAAAGGGAAGTCCCGAGAGCAGTCGCGGCTGTCTGCTGAAATGGAACCCGTCGGTGCTACGTCTCTTCGGTCTTTACGCTCGGCATCGTGGGTCAGGCAGTGTGTTAGCTGACTGACCCGGTTATCTAGTTACCCCGTTGTGGTCTAGTTAACGAGTGCACGTTTATGTAGTTACCCTTTTGGGGTTGTGTAATAAACGTGTTGCCTCCAAGTTCAAGTGTGTGCCTCCGTAGAACCCACTACACATTCATGGCATTATATCCAATTCGCGTTATGAAAAGAATGGGTGAAAAAACACGCGACGTTGCAGGAGAACACGGCCTGTAATTGCAGGGGTTGCACCTCTAACCTCTGTGTGGTAAGCACACACGCGAGAAGCGAGTTCGCGCTGTGCTTTGGCCGCCCGCCTCTCTCTCTCTCTCTCCTGGCGTCAACCCCCACACGCGCGTGCTTGCGGGGGCCCTGCGTGTGCCGGCGGCAAGCGGCAGGCGGCGGCGGGCTGCATGGCCCAGCGATCCCCGGCCGTGTCTGCAAAACATTAAGGCGCAACGGACGGCGACGAGCGGAGATTGTCGTGGGACCACCGCTGTCCCGGTGACGTGCGTCATCGGCCACTCGCCGCGGGCCCGAACCTTGCCGGCCCTCTGTGTTGAGGGATCGCTGGGAAAAATAAATAAATAAATAAATGCCAGTTCAAGTTGGTTCCACCCACACTGCCCTCCCCCCCACCCACCCATCACCAAGGTACTCGTTTGTAGTGGTCCAGACCAGACGGTGGAGATGCTGCTGTTGGGGCAGGCCTTGGAGGTCGCGTTTGTCTACTCGCGGGCGGCAGGCAGCAGTGGCACCTGGCAGAAGGTTGATGGCAGTCGGGTAACGAGCGTGGGGGTGCCTTGTCCCACCCCCCCGCACCCCTCGGTGGCCAAAGCTACGAGTTGGGGCCCCCTTGACAACCACCTCGAGATTTGTTTTCAACATTATTGCCCCCTCCACCTCCACCTGACCGATTGCCGCGCACCCCTGAGATGATAGTGGAGTTACAACGGTGGTGGCATTAACGGCTTTGGCTGTGTTGATTTTTTTTTATCTTGAACCTTGCTTGAGTTTTACTCAGGCACGACCTTGTATACATTATAAGAATCTTCATTTGTCTCTTCGAGTCGGTCCGTCAGTCACGGCGCTTGAGTAATTCCCATTGTACAGTGACAACTCAGGGCACATTCTTACCAGGTGCCTGCGGTGTTGACGATAAGCGATGCAGAAGCTTTGATCTAGGCCAAAAAAAACGACGTATAAACATTTTCACCATGTTAATCTTAACAGCTCACGCGTGGATGCTAGGTGGAACGTTGCATCGCATGTCTGTGAGAGATGGGACAGCTTAGGAGTGGATTGATCATGGCTGATGACAATGATGGTGAATAGTGAGTTTTATGAATGTCTAAACTCTCTTTACATTCGTATACTTTTCGAGCTGACAAATGAAGACAGCCCTGGGTAAAATGGAGTTATTCTAACCATAAAATGTCACGGAATTTTACAAGTGGGTTAATATTCCAGGTAAGGAGTGATGTGATAAGAGGCGGATGTTTGAGGCAGAATCAATATCTGTGTTACTTTATGTTTCAGAGAGCTGGGATGTAACAAGCAAACTGGAAAGCAATAATTGCAGCTTCTGGCCTTTGAGTAAGGGTGTATGTGAAGGAGGACACTAAACAGGTAAGAGTGGTCTTCTTGGTTCTTTCGGTAAAGTCACGTAGAAGCGAAATAATAAAATAATGAAAACAAAACATAATAAAATACAATTCTCACGACGTTTCGGCCACAGACGCTGTCTTTCCGACAGACCTGTTCTTCACCTGAGGACGGCTGCTTGCATTGTGGCCGAAACGTCGTGAGAATTGTAATTTATTATGTTTTATTTTTATTATTTTATTATTTCCCTTCTACGTGACTTTGTCGAAACAACCAAGAAGATGAATCCCTGCAGTCACGGAAGCTTTAAATCGAAAGGTAAGAGTGGAGTAAGCAATCTGAAAGCAAAAAAAAAATACAAGTGTTGTAGATGTGACGCCATAAGGTGGGACATTTGTGCAGCATGGAGGAGGGCAGGTGACTGGGACGGGCATTGGAGTGGCACCCACAGAGGTCAGCGACGAATGGGGAAAGGCCTCAAGCCAGCGTTGTGGGAGACTGATCGAGCAGACCCCCAGAGGGTCAAATGTCGAGCGCGCGACTGTTGAGACATCTCGCCGAAGGAAGCAAACGGTGAGTTGTGTCGACATCGACATCGCTGGCCTGTGATGGCCCCTCAACTTTCACCCCTGGGTTTCTCTTACCGCTGACCCTCGCCGTTCCCTGTTGCTGAGCTGATTTGTGTTTTTTGGTGGAAGGCGTCGGCCGCTCTGGAGGGGAACGTGGGTACGCAGGTGCAAGTGTTTAGTGGCGGGGTAGCCCGGCCAGGGCGTACCCCACCCCCTTCCTGCAGGCGAGTGGGGCACTGCCGTGTCTCCCACAAGGCAGTCGCGTTGTGGTGTGCACGCTTTTGCGTGTGCACGTGTGTGCGAGTGTGTGCGGTGGCGGAGTGGTAGTGTAGCGATTAGCTGGCTGCGCTACGAACCCTATTCTCGCTCACGGATAACACCAGCGACGATTGTCTGAAACGGTATTGTGCCTCCCCTAGGTCGACTCAGCCTCTAATGAGTACCTGGTTGCGGTGTGTTAACATCGCCACTGGGAAGACAAAGGTGGCCGGGCACGTATTCATTCGTGTGTTTCACGCACACCTCATATTATTTGAGACAGCTGCACTAATTGGTCGGTTATGTTATTATAGGAAGAAGTGTTTTTTTACAGTTATAAATCTGTCAATGTGAAATTGATTGATACAGGACATTCTAAGCAACGAGAGGAAGCGAACATCGCCACTGAACACAATTCGCTGTCAACTCAGTAGAGCAACGCAGGCGTTTAACATGTTGGCCTCGCCATCATACTGGCCGAGATACACTCAACGTTGCTACGGCTCCATCTGAACCGATCGCCTTCACCCACCCGCTCTGACCAGCATGGTGAAGTATGGTCAAATAACTCCCATGGACCCGCGCGGCGTGGGGAGGCCCTCACCAGAGGTGGGACAAAGTCATTGTTATGCAAGTCCAAGTCGAGTCGCAAGTCATCAAATTTATGACTCGAGTCTGACTCGAGTCCAAGTCACATGACTCGAGTCCACATCTCATAGGTGGGACAAAGTCATTGTTATGCAAGTCCAAGTCGAGTCGCAAGTCATCAAATTCATGACTCGAGTCTGACTCGAGTCCAAGTCACATGACTCGAGTCCACACCTCTGGCCCTCACCCAGCATTGCGTTGACAAATTGCTCCGACGTGCACGTTATAAACAACGCTTTGTGATCCATCACTTTTGTCTTGAATACAAAGCTCACGTTTGTTGACGTTGTGCAAGGCATCTAAGCAGCGTCTGCGCGCAACAATATGATGAAGAATATAAAGAAGAATAAGAAGGAAAAAAACCCAGCACCAAATTACAAACACGTGCTGATGGTGAGAGAGGCAATAGACACCTCATTGTGTTCAGGCTGGCGTGTACTTTGTGCGTACATTGGGGACAATATGGCCGTGGCGAAACGGAGGGGGGAATTGAAACTAACTTATTCTCTCGTGCTGGCCAAAGCGGTGTGGCTTTTTTTTTATCTCGGCAGCGAAATGCCACAACCCGCCCCCCCCCCCCGCCGTGACTTGCGATGTCATCTGGCGAAATCGCGTTGCTATAATTTGCTGTTGTTGGTGGTGGAGTGGAGGGGGGGGGTGTTCCTGTGCTATTGTCAGTGGGGGGTTTTGTTGGTCAAACCACGGGAAGTCGTGAAAACAGGATGAAATGTGACAGACGCAATTCCTCATTAAGGCTCTCGTGCATTTTCTTCGTACGCCGTTGAGTTTTTGTTTTGCTGCTGTTGCTTTCCGAGCACACTCATTGTTTTAGAGGGCCTCTGTAAAAGTGCGGTAATGTTTCAAGACCGAGTCGAGCGTCCAAATCATTGCAACTTCGATATCCACTTTATCGGAATCATAAACCTGAGGTGGCCGTTGTTAATCACGTTCGTAGTGGCCGCGTTGGCAAATAATAAAAAGGAATAATAGCAATAAAAACGAGTTTTGTTTAAAGGTCTAGCATATTGTTGAAGGGCTTCCACCGTGCAGAAGAGTGTCACAACACGCGGACCCATACTATTTTGCAACAAGACGAATTGTAAAAAATTCTAATAGAAACCTGACTGATTGAACAATCGACAAGAGGCAATGTGTCACGCATTGTGAATGTTTTTGTTGTTGTTGTTATTGAGGGGACAAGGCCATGCCCCGTCCCTTTTCGCGTGGAAGAGCTTTGCGCAAAACATATTTGGCTCACTCGGACAACCCCTGTAGAGGAATTTAAACGCTGGTAAATCAACACTAAAAGCTCCAATGCCTTAATAAATAACATTATAGAGCGTGTGTCATTGTAGTGGACCGGCCTCTGTTGGTTGGATGCAAATTCAATGCTTGACGGTCGCGGAGAATGAATATTAACTAGTGCGCATTACCAAAGGTCAAAAATCTAGAACTTCTCTGACTAGTATTGGGAAAAAACAAACCCCCCCCTCCCTACCACGATCACTGAACGTGACCTGTTGGTAACATTAATTTAGTTTCCATATCTGTCAACCATTACCCGTAATCTTGTACAGGGAAAGTCAGTTTTCAGGTCCATACGGCGTACAGCCGTTTCAATACCTTGCAAAAAAATTACTAAATGTTGTCTTTTTGTTTGTGATTCTCCCTTGTGATGGGACTTTGTAGGATGAAAATTGAGATTTATAAGGGCACGGGGTGACCAATAAGGTCTGAATTGGTTTGTAATAAGATAGGCACTGATAAGGGGATTACAGGTATGCGTTAAAGTCCCAACAAGCGATCGCCGTGGCACAGGTAAAAAACTAAAATTCTAACAAAAAAGAAGAATCGGCGCAAAAAAACTATTTGAAAATTCGTTCTTGTTGCTAAAACGTCACTCGTGGCATCGTCGGCGCGGAACCGTCTGAAGCGACGGGCACATTGTCACATTGTCTCATTACCACATTGCCTCATTGCCACATTGTCTCATTACCACATTGCCTCATTGACACATTGTGACATTGTCTCATTGTCTCATTGCCACATTGTGACATTGCCACATTGTCACACTGCCACATTGCCACATTGCCACGTTGCCACATTGTCTCATTGCCACGTTGCCACATTGCCGCATTGCCGCACTGCCACATTGCCGCATTGCCACACTGCCACATTGCCACATTGTCTCATTGCCACGTTGCCACGTTGCCACATTGCCACATTGTCACATGGCCTTTACGGCACTAACCGAGTTTGTGAGGGTGACGTTGGGCGACTCGCGCCCCTGACCTCGCGTCGCTCTAAAACAGCGTGACGCAGGGCCGGCCCTGCCTAATCGTCTGATGCCGCTTAGTTGGATTCTGTTTCCAAGCCTTTCGGGAACCGTAGCATTCCTTCGGAGGCTTTCCAGTAAAAGCGAGGCCCTGTTTTAGTGGCTCTATTGAAATGAAAGCCAGGTTTCCCGGAGTGAAAAAATGTATAATCATTTTAAGAACTCCGCGTGTTCAAGCTTCGTGCAAACCCAAATAAAAGTAGCGGGAACAAGAAAAAAGGTGAGATATATTTATGTTGTTGTTGTATGTAAAGCTCAGATCAAGTGAAAACATGTTTTTATTACACGCAGTGTTTTATGAGTGAAGCTGCGCAGACGTGAGGACAATGCGATTGTGTTTGTGTGAACCCTGACCTCGATCGAGTCGTCGGTCTTGGATTGGCAATGACGCACGCGTGTTCTCTGTGTGTGTGCGTGTGTTTATCTAACGCGCGCCTTCCGCGTGCATTGAGTCGCTATGCCCACAGCCGGCGTTCGCCGTCTTTTATCCAAAATATGGAACTCTTTAAACCACGTTGTGTTCGTGGTAATAGCAGTGGACACACTTTGCCTTATGAGATGCAGGGGGAAGGCATCGCAGTTGAAATTTCGGTACCGAGCCCAAGACCCAATTTGCTTTTTTTTTCCCCCGCCGTGGCGAAACTCATGACAGCTGTGTGGGGCACTCTGGACTCGAAACAATACGAAAGCCACGATACGTTACTTATTAGAATCTGACATGTAATTTCCCATGGACTAGGCCTGTTTGTTTATGGGTCGTGGCACACGAGAGGCCTGTGCCAAGTCTCCAATGAAAGCCCCCCCCCCCCGAGCCAAGCGGAGGAGGCCACAGCGGGCGCGTTCGTAGGGGCGGCCGCAGGTTCCATAGAGACCGTGCCCCCCCCCTCCCCCCACGTGTTCCTGTCCCGTCATCGTCCTTGCCGTTTGTTGTATTTAGAAAGAAAAAAAACTGTCTTTTACTTATCAGTCCCCCACTTGGATGCGATATACCATATCCACTGGCGACTCTCGCAGAGCAAATGTGTCACGGAGAAGCCATGGAAGGTGCGACTCCCGTCGGTGGAAGCAGATGCCACAGAACTGCTCCTGGGTTCGCTTGAAGTGACTTTCAGTCCAGATATTCATTTCAACTGATTTTCGCCATGGCTTGGACTCCAGCTCAGGTGCCCTCGTTTGTAGTGCAGTGCACCCACACACCCACACAGTCACACACTCACCCACACACTCACATCGTCACACCCATACACCCACGCACTCACACACCCCCCCCCAACACTCACACCGACACACCCACACACCGACACACCCACACACTCACACACCCACACACTCACACACCCACACACCCACATACTCACCCACCCACACACCCACACACTCAAAAACTAACACACCGACACACAGTTACGCGTGTAGGCACATGACAAGAGCACACCCCAGCCATGCAGAACTCAAATCTTCCTGGCACTTAAAGCTTGATTAAATTACACACGCGTATATATTTCTCACTTTCTAAAAGTTAATTTGTATCCAGGGACTGCGTTTAGAAAATTAATGGCGTATAACACACGCCGAATAATGTTCATGGCTTCACTCATTTTCTCGCCAGCTGAGACTGGCATTCGCTCGGAACACTAAGGCCCTGATCATCTGACTCAAAATGAAACAGAGAAGGAAGAGGTGACGTTTAAGATGATGGTTATTAATTATAACTCTGAGTGGTTACGTAAACACTGTGAGTTATATAAAAAAAAATGCACACATTCCCATTGTTTCTTTCACGTCTGTAAAAGTTGTACACTCGTTTCCTGTTCTGGCATTTTATTTTATTGCTTTCATTAGTCTCTAATTACTTTTGCATTCACGAGAGTGCTCATGCAGGTTTTAAATAATCATTTAAAATGTGGAAAGTGTACTTAGTAACGAAGTTCCCCTGTGTTGATGCGGCTTCAGTGAGATTTATAGACACAAATTGCACGGTTCGTTCGCTGCCAAATACTGCCAAATATCTCAGCCAACACGTCTTCAAGCACGGAATTAGGCAGGATGCCTGTACGCCTTTATTCATTTTCTCACTCGCGCATCATAATTATTTGTAATGTTTAAAAATATATAAGGGGGAAAAAAACCTTCCACAAGAACATGTTGCAAGATTTTATCCCAAAACCACAAGTGCTGCACTGCCGCTGACACCACCACCACCACCACCACGACCACCACCACCACCACCACCGCAATGATCCCTAACTCCCCTGTCCCTCTCCAGCACTTGAAGTCAGCTCAAGGACCGAGCACGTTGGCATTCACCAGACCTTGCCCTCACTGCAATAGGGTCACGGTTGGTAATGGGGAGTCCAATGTAAATTGGGAGTCCCGGTTTTAGGAGCGGTAAACACAGGCACGCGGGCATGGACATCCATGCGCATCCTGTGGTAAAATAACCCATAACCAGTGCTCACCCCATCCGCCTTTATTTTACTCCTCATCCTCTTGATTCGCGACTCTTCAGCTGACGCGCCACGAGCTGCACAACGTCCACCACGCGCGCAGCGGAGCCGCCGTGTCACGTGCGGCGTGCCAAGGTCGCGGAAGGCCTCTCGGTCTCACTTTAGAGGGAGATAGAGAGGGTCACGGTCGAGGCAGCGGATCGCGCACCCCCAGCCCCGTACGCCTCCCCCCCCCGTACCCCCAGTCGGGCCGTCCGCTGGGGAGCCGGAAAAGCCCTCTGTACCAGCGTGGACGGCACCCTCGTGTTCACCTTCTGAAGCGCTCGCTCGTTACCGCGGCGTGCGCGATGACCACCAGCACCACCACCACGTGACTTTTCTTTCGTGTTGTGCGCGCTCTGCATTTAGCGCCGCAGCGCGTGGATTTATAGCGATTATTTGTGTTGCTGGTGACTTTGTGTATTTCATATCGGAATCGCCTCCAGTGCTGTTGCTGCTGGCGGCAATAAAAGTTGTTTAAAAGTCAAGTCTGTCGAGCGCATATTTCGCGGAGTGGACATGAGAGAGAGAGAGGCGCCGTCGGCCGCTCTGACAAAGTCGCTGGTTGCCGAGTGATTTCCTTGACGTGCGCAGTAAAGCGGACCGCCTACAAAGCCGGCATTGTTCGCCGGGTGATTGGAACTTTTTTTTATTTGAATTTTTTTTTTGTGTTGCTCACCCGGCCTTGGCATTTCACAAAAAAACAGAGTGAGCGTGCGCTTGGCAGAGAGGAGCAGGTGTGTTTACGCACTGTCGCCGCGAGGGCTTACCGAGTGTTGGTGTCACTCCGGGAACACGAAAGTATAAATGTGAGGCCAGGATTGGGGTTTTTTTTCTTATTCTTATTCTTCCAACTTTACAGCCCTGAAAAACCACAAAGCGTGTCTCGGACCGCGACTCTTAGTATGTGGCACTCTGACAAGTTCGTTCGGGGTCCAGTGTGACGCGGGAGATCCACGTTGCTGCCAGGCATGAGGATTCACACACCAGTTGCAGTATCTCTCGTGTCAACATTCAAGCCAATGGAGTGCATTGGATCTACCGGGGAAATTGAGGTGTACAGAAGAATCAACTAATGGAGTACTGATGATTATTTACCCATGAACGCCCCACTGAACCTCAAGGCTCTTATTCAGGAGGGTGCTACATTGAAATGCTTGGCCAGTCACATTAATGAGTGGTTGACATGTGTAAGGATCTCAGAGTAAACCCATAAATAATAGGGGGGTGTGACCCTCAGCACTGTCACCTCATGACCACCTCCCAGCTCCACGCCTCTAGCATCTGGAAATTCATGAAGGTCGCCCATTCAAGTTACTCACAGGGGTCAACTAAGCTTAGCTCTCAAGTTCCGATGACATTGGCCTAATGTGGGGTGATCTGTTTGTAACAATACATCGAACTTACAAAGAGCCTTCTGTTGCAATACCACGCTCGTGCGGCTCATTGAGGAAACATGCACATCCGTATCGCAACTTTCGTACGGTGCTAAAGAAGTTCAACACACATTCATGAGAGACTCGAGCACAAAAACGCCCCAAGGTGATAAATGTTAAACCGCTCACTCTTCATTACATCTTAATTTTCGATTTAAAGCTTTCGTGACTGCAGGGATTCATATTCGTGGTTCTTTCGAAAGAACCAAGAATATACATCTTAATTGCTCTTAAAGTCTCCACTTCATTGCCACGTTGTAGAGTGGCGACTTAAATCCAAGCGTCGAAATGCACGTCACAGCAGGGAGGACGTCCCTCCAAGCGTTCGAGCAAAGAAACGTGAAATGTGCACGTATTTGAGAGAGAGGGAACAAAACCAGAGTAATATCTTAAAGCTGTACTAATATTTGTAAAATATATATATTTTTTGTTACAAATTACATCACGCTGAGATGTTGTTTGAGAGAATGTGGCTTTAAGAAAGTGGCTGGCCTGTGTGCGCACGTGTGTGTGGCCACACGTGCGGGGAGCGGTGGTGTAGCGGTTAGCGCGCTGCGCTACAAACCCGGCGACCCGAGTTCGATTCCCGCTCACGGCAAACACCGGTGACGATTATTTGAACCGATCCTGGGCCTCCCCTAGGTCGACTCAGCCCCCAATTAGTACCTTGTGCGGTGTGTAAACATCGCCAGGAGAGAGACAAAGGCGCTCGGGCGTGGTGCTGCCCCCCCCTCTCTTCGTGTGCGTCATAGGTGCTCGCTAGCAGGGCTTACCCCGAGAGTCTGTTATGGCTATACGGGTGATCTTTGTTTTTTGTCCCCAAATGTGCCTGTGCACTCCGTTTCACCCCCTCACGATGCACCACTGAGCATGGAGAATTTGTGAACTCGAAATAAATTTAACTGCTGGCAGGGCAAGGGACTCAAATAGTTGATAAACACCACAGGAGCTGGTGTTGATTGCAAGGTGATACGGTCCTCACACATTTTTGGAATGTTTTCTGAATGACCACTTCTGTAATGGAATATTTACAACAATCGATGTTTGCGTTTGTCGTACGTGTACATGCATGAGTGACTGCAAATGCTTTACAATGAAATGGTATACTCACGTTGCGAGACAGCTTAATACCTGGTTCCTGTGTCAACGGGCATGTGCTTTCAAAATAATAATTATAATTTGTGTGTATTAGCATAGTGCTATAATAACAATTATTATGATTGCACTGGTGTCACGCCTAGGTCACCGCATGCATATTCATATAATTTGCAATCATTGCTTGATTTGCCTTATTTAAATTACTTACGAGGCAATTTGGGGTAGTGGTGGTGCAGTGGTTATCTCGCTGTGCTCTGAACCTGGCCATCTGAGTTGAATTCCCGTCCACTGCAGACACCAGGGATGAGTTATGTCTGAATTAGTGCTGGCCAACCCATCTTAACGAACCAGCATGGTGAAGTATGGCAAAAAACCCCTATGATGCGCTGTTTGTGCTGAGTTTGTTGTCCTTCCCGACGCACTTTCGATTCGCACGATTTGTTACATACGGTGAACAAAAATAATCCATGATACTAGTACAGCACACCGGCGCGTTGGAAAGTAAATGTTATGGATTTAGCACATCGGTGTGCTGTACTAGTAGCGAATTGGCATGTTCTGTTTACGTGACAAACCTTACTAATTGGCTGTGTCGCGTGGTAGCGGGTTTATTTATGCGATTTACGCGAAAGCCTACGTGTTAAATTGGTGCAAAATAAGTTCAACGTACATAAATGATCGAAAAGGCATGGTAGTGGATTGATGAAGGGTCCGTGCGTGAAGAGCCCATTGCAATTTTTTTGTTACAAAGAACTTGGATTGGCATATTGCCCTTGTACCAAGGCCTGCGAGGTGCACGTTCCCATCCACACGTGATCCGATAACCCCTGCTCCTTTGACTGCCACCTGGCACGGCTTGTTGCGCAACACCCGCCTGGCAACCGCAATGCACAGTGGCCCCATGAGTTCATTCCAAGCATTGCGGTGACAACTGATACCCATAACAGGGTCCACAGAAGGTGCACGTAAATGCACCTTTGATAATAATAGCACGCTCCTTAGCATTAATTCTCCCACTTAGTGAGGCTCCCCCAACATAATGTGGCTTTGAACTGCACATTAAACTCGTGAAAGCGGCGATTAATTCACAATCTGGTCGCGCCTTTCAAAAAAAAAGAGAGAGATGCTCCGGCCAGGGCTGTCGGCACCGGATTAAAATTCCAGTCGCGGGCTTTTGATCGACACCATTAAGATTCCTGCCCGACGCGAACACCTGCCGCTTAGGAGACTTTACATCTGCAGGACACATGCTGCCAAGGTGGCCCCTCCCGCCTTCCCACCCCCCCCCCCTTTTGGGCCCCGCTCCTCCTGCCCACCTTGGGCCCCCACCCTCTCACGAGCCACCTCTCTCGCAGAATCCCCCCCCCACCACTCCCGCGAGCGAAAAGGTGAAGTGGCTTCACCACCGCTTCCCGTAATCGACGCCCCGTGTCCCCCGGAGACTGCTGGACTATCGACCCCCCCCCCCACCACCACCTCACCACCAGCCTGGGCTCGGTAGCGATCGCTCTGTGTGTGTGTCCGTCTGTGAAAACTACCGGACGTCTGTGAACGAAGAGATGTATAGCTCATCGGATTCCTCCAGTATAAATACATATTCTGGATTCTGTGTGCCGGTTGCATTGGAGGCAGTGAGTGGGCTGCGCGTTTATATGCCCGTCAGCGTAGCAGGAGTTGCTGTTGCTGCAGGACAAAAATGCCCGATGCATGTATGTAGAACTTCTTTCGCACCGTACGTAGCCAACAGTGCTAATCAGAGGTGCGGGGGACGACAACGACATATTACTGTGGATCAGTACGGGTAGTAGAAGCAAGCATACGCAGAGTTTCACGTGTCGATAAATACGAGTGATTCCATATGAGCGTCAATAGGGCGATGGACTCAAAAGCATTGTCCTGATATAAATGTGGAAACAGAGCGGAGGTCAGCTTGCATGTGCTTCGCTGGAGGAAGGAGTGAGTGGCTGTGTGTCTGCCCATGGCTGCCCGCCTCTTCTGTCAACAAGAAAAAAACAATACCGGGTTCCTAATTAGAATGGGAAGTAATGTGCCCTCTCATAATTCAATAGTGCTCGTATCAGTTGAAGATCGAACTACTTTCCGGTAAGGAATTGTTTATCTTTAAAGGTCGTGCCACTGGTGCGGTGAGATGGCGATGCATGGGTTGTTTTATAGTTGTGTTGCTGGTTATGGCTGCCTGTGTTTGGATAGCATCTGTCACTTGTAGCTTATTTCAAAATAAAACTTATTAATTGCATTTACGGTGCATTTCATTCACGAATGACGTATACGTTATCGCCAGTACGTTTTCTTTGGAAGGGTTTACAAAGTCCCCACCCGTCGTATCAATTTTCCAAACAGTTTATGTTCAAACAAATGATACTCATTCCAATAAAAGATCCATTTACAAAAACCTGGTTCGTATATTCGCAATTTCAGTGATTTCCCACTCTGCACATGTCCTGATTTCTGTACAGCGTGTTGAGATGCAGCAATATTTATAAGTCATGCGCTTGTAAAGTCCTTTCTGCCCATCCACTGCTGGATGAGGGCCTTGCCATGCCGTTGGGGTTGTGGGTATTGCTTGTTTCTACATCTCCACGCTGGCCACTGCGGGTTGGTGAAGGCATGCGGCACAGATGTGGGAACATAGCAGTATAGTACAACGATTGATTTCGCTGCACACGCTAAATTATGTGTACTGGAAGGCCAAATTGAACGAGGTTGTAACGTGACGGTAATTACAAAAGATAAAGTTATGATACTAATTATTTCTGGCTGGATTGTTGTATTTCGGGACCATGAGAGATGGCGACGGCTTTGAGGGGCATTCATCCACCAGTGGATTCACCACAATCTTCACTTTAGATAAATATTTAAAATAAAATGTTGCAATTACGTGATTTTTAGCCATTTTTTCCCCTACATTATGTATTTCTTTTGGTTTATTATTTTTCTGGCACCCCCTGTTATGTTACGTTGCGTTTATAAAGGAACCGAAGCTTTGGTTGATGAAACCCGATTCCGGAGCGTCTTATCTCAAAGGGCACTTCAAAATTAACTGAATTGAATGACTGACGGTGATTTCTTATTGTTAGATAAATGGCGGCGGGCGGGGGGGGGGGGCACAGTTGGGCAGTGATTAGCGAGTTACCCTACGAACCTGATGTCCCGAGTTTGATTCCTGATCACCATTTAATCGCTGAAGGATAACTTGGGTAGCGAGCGATGTATGAACCGGTTCTAGCCATGTGACCAAGGGACACGTGGAGTCCTTCATCCAGCAGTCGACTAACACATGGCTGTACATTATTGTTATTATCCTCATATTATTTAAACGAGGTGTGTAGGTCATTGAAATGACGACTTGCTGGCAGGTCTCATACATTGGACATCTGTGAAAAAAGAGCTTTATAGCTCATCGGATTCCTCAAGTATAAATATAGATTTTGATTGGAGGAGGGGTCGAAGTGATACCCCCAACTAGTTTTGCCGCACAGCAGAGAGGGCCCCCCTTGTCCCTTTATTTAATGCGTCAACATTGCGACGATTCGTCAATTGTTTAAAGCAGGGCTATCGAATTAAGACGTAAAAAACCCCACTAACAAAATCGAATTCTTAGCGCTGGAGAGCCACGCTGGGTGGTGGCAACACATTGGACGTACAACAGCCGATTGCTTCTTCTTGGTTCTTTCGGTAAAGTCACGTAGAAGGGAAATAATAAAATAATAAAAAAATAAAACATAATAAAATAATTCTCACGACGTTTCGGCCACAACGCAAGCAGCCGTCCTCAGGTGAAGAACAGGTCTGTCGAGAAGACCGAGTCTGAATGAAACACCCCAGACTTGGAGCGTCTATTTAAGCTGGGTTGGAGGGGGGGAGAGCGCCTTGAAACGTCGTGAGAATTATTTTATATATTACCGAAAGAACCATGAATATGAATCCCTGCGGTCACGAAAGCTTTAAATCGAAATTTAGCCGATTGCTTGTTCACCTCTTTGATTATTTACGCGCAAACCAAAAACCACCCC